>NW_026614601.1:0-172751 GCF_030052815.1 Hevea brasiliensis | reverse complement strand
AACTAAAAATTTAAGGAAAAAGTTTAAAAAATAAGAACAAGAACAAATGAAATAGCAATCCTTGTCTAATTAAATTACACCTTAAGTTAATCAATAATATTAATATATTTTGAAACAAGAGAAAAAAAAATATTATGTGACTTTTTAATAAATACATCAAATTAAAAAAATTAGAGAGATTTTTTTTTTATTTTTCATAAATTTTTAATATATTTTAAAAGAATTCTATTAATATATTTATTTTTTAAATTATTTATAATATTATAAAAATATGGATATTCTAAAAAATTTAAGAAAATAATATTAAAAGAATAAGAAACAAAAATAAATTAAATAGAAATCATTTTGTAAAAGAATCATACCTTGACTTAATAAACAATAAAAATATATTTTAAAATAGAAAATTATTAGTATAAGAAAAAAAAATATTATATGATTTTTTAGTAAACACATCAAATTAAAAAATGGACTTCTTTGGAGAGATATATATTTTTTTATCATTCATAATTTTTTAATATATCTTAACTAAATAGAATTTTATCAATATACATGAAAACATAATAATAATAAATTAATATATTAAAAATAAATATAATTATAAAAATTTAAAATGATTTCGGTGTATTTTTTTTCACATTTTAAAATTATAAAAATAAATTAATAAAATTTTCATATTTTAAAATTTTAATTTATATTATATTTGGGCAATTTCGATAAAGGGGTTGTAGAATTGTATTTAGATTTTCAATTTCTTATATTTGGATGGTTTATAATGGTAATTCACTTAATTAATTGGTTTAACACATACTTGAAAGATTAAAATTAATCTAATTATTTTAAATTGATTTAAATATCATGTAGAAGATAGTATATCTTAAAGTTTTGATTAAATATATTTAGTATGAGTGTGGACTAAAAATAAATATATTGTATAAACTAATTGGAAATATTTTTTTTTTAAAATGAAAAAGATATTTTCCTTGTTGGTGATGGCCTCTAGCACACTGGTTGAGTCAATCTCAATCACCAATCGATCAGCGCCCATCATTTTTGCTAATTTAATAGCTTCTTGCACCGCTCCAGCTTTAGCTGCTAAAGGAGAGGGAGCGCAAGGATTCCTTACTACAACCGCTATTAAAGCATAATGAGAAAGCTCCTTGTATGAAGCCTCACAATTAAATTTTAGAACTCCATGATTTAGCAGAGTCCACACTAATGGGATATTAGCAACCAGGCTTCTATTCTGCACGAACTCCCTCTCTAATCGAAACTTGGGCATATTCTGCATATATGAGAGCTATTTTACCTGCTACAGATATGGGATTAGGAATAGCCTGTCAAACACTTCTTTATTTCTTTCTTTCCATATTGACCAATGAACTATAATTATAAGACCAAGGGCCTTTAAATCAGAACTAATTTCTTGAACAACCCTGCTCCATTCTTCGGAGAAAGAAGTAAACCCAACAGGGTTTGGTTTATATAAACAAATGCTAGTAAACTAGGTTGCTACTGCATAGTTACACCAAAAGAGGATGTGCTCTACAGATTCTATGTGCTCATGATAGATTGGGCAAATAAGATTAACTTGCAGACCTCCCTTGGCAAGATTCTCTCTAACAAGTAGAGCATTGAAATAGCTCACCAAATGAAGGCTTTCAGCTTTTGTTGCACAGGAATGTTCCGAGTTAACTTCCAAATAGCTTGAGGAATAGAGTGAGAATTTGATGGTCGACTATTTTGACTCCACTGATTCTGAGTAAGGAATTTATAACCAGACCGAACAGAATAAATGCATGTCCACACAATTTGATCTTTGGCCCTAAAAGGAGCAATAGGGATTGCAAGAATAGCCCTAGCTTCTTCTGCAGAAATGAGGGAACTGACCAAATCTCTTCTCCATTGTAAATTCTCCTGATCAATCATATCTGCTACTAAGTGAATATTTGGAGGGATTGCCTGTGGTCTGGTAACTCTAAATCCCCTAACCTTCGGTATCCAAGGATCCGTCCAGATCATAATATCGAACCCATCTCTAATGTTGTGTCGAATCTGAAGAACCTTTCTTCCCAATAGCAAACTACCAAATCCAAGAACTTCTAGGAAAATTTGATGTCTGCCACAAAGATGAGTTTGGAAAGTATAGGCTTTTTAAGATCTTAGCCTATAAACTCTGTGGATTCTTCAACAATCCCCAACACTGTTTAGCTAAACAAGCTAAATTGAAGAGTTCAAAATCCCGGACACCCATTCCTCCTTGCCCTTGGGAATAAAAGCTTTCCTCTAACTGACCCAATGCAATTTCCTCCCCCTCTCCTTTCTTCCCCACCATAAATTAGACACTACACTATTTACCTGATTGCAAAAATCCTTTGGGTATTTAAGGATGGACATGGAGTACGGTGGAATAGCACACAACACATACTTAAGGGCTTCACGGCTTGCTTGGGAAAGACTTTTGCTTCCAAGACTGTGTCTTCGACCAACTCAAAACTTGAGTTTTTGATCTCCCCCATAAAGTTGGCAGCCTCAAATATCTATCTTCAAATTCATCTCTCTATCTTGGAATATATTGAGAATGTGATGCTTCAACTGTGGAGGAGCCTCATTGTTGAGAAAAATGCTTGATTTGTTAAAATTTTCCCTTTGTCCTGAAGCTCTGTATAAAGAGATATGATTTTGAGAATAACCGCAGCTTCTTCCACAAAAGCTTTACCAAAGAGAAACGTACCGTCAACAAACAAAATATTAGAAATAACTGGAGAGCCTCTAGCCACTTTAAGGCCCAGGCGTAAGGCTCTTACTCGTTACAAATCATAAACAGTGCATTGCAAAAAAAAAAAAGAATTCATTGACTTGATCCATGAACAAAGTTTGGTCCATTGTAATTGATACATGATTCATATCTAGAAAGAACAAGACACCACGATATTATAAACAAACATTGATATACACCGTACAAAATCAGCAAACCAAAAAATTCACTCAGAGCAATTGAAATGATAGCTAATTAAAGCCTTAAGCCTAGATTATTTGAAGGATTGAACACGCTGTTTGTATTATTGTGAGTATGAGGAGAATACCAGCTGCAACAACAGAAATTCCAGTCCATGGAGTGTTGAAATAATTTTGTCTCAATTTGGCGTTCCACCTGTGCCATATGCTTTTCTCATAAGAATTGAGATCTTCAACAACATCAGAAAAGTAGAACATATTAGGGTTGACATAACATATAGTGTTGCGTAAAAAAGATGCCACTGCTTCGTTGTTCTCCTGGCGATTGTCTATAATCCCACCTCGATCTAGTATTTCCACATCATTGCCAGATATCAAAAGCTTTGAAACCAAGAGAATGTAGTCATTAAAATACAGGTTATCAAAATGGCAACACTCAAAGGTCAGGACATTTCTCAACAAAAGTTCTACTTCATGACTCATTGTAATATGTGGAATTTTCAGAATCCCTTTATCAAATTCTATGTCCAGTTTGTTTCGACTTGGATGCATCTCAAACTTGACCCCAGCGTGGTGAAGTTCTGTCGCTGTTGGCATCACTAATTTATTTATACTCCCTTCCTGCTTCTTCTTTTGTGGAAGCTGACAAATTCTAAGAAAGTCAATAAAGTGTTTTACTTGAGAGAAATCTTTTTCCTCGTCATTTGTCACCCAGTAACCCATACAACCTTCAAAGAAACTACGTGTGAGCTTAATCATGGAGAGCCCCTCAACAAGTTCAGCTTTATTAGAGAACTTAAACAATTCCTCAAGAATGAAGAATGGAACCTGATTTTCAAGCAAAATTATGTCATACCATAGATAAGAAATCATTTTGGGTTTGTAAAATATACGATCAATATTGTTGCTTCGCAATTGTGGGCAATGGTTTTTCAATAAGAGCATGATGATGAATGTGGCATCTAGCGACATCATTTTCACAAATTTCTCACTCCCGTATTCAATGGTTTCTGCATAGCAATTACGCAGTCTTCTTTCATTTTGCTTTATATATGTAATAAGATTCACCAAGCTTGAATCGCTCCATTGAAGAAAATCAAGCAGATACCTCCTTTTATGCTCCTCCATTGCTTTCAGCTTTTCCTTGCCATGATGAAGAGGGCCTATAGATACTAATTGAGGTGTATACGACTCCTCATATAATTTCCGTACTCTCTCTGGAGCTCGATAGATACAACACTCATCAGATAAAGGTTGCAAGATTGCCAAATCATCGTTTAAAGACTTTGCTATGTCTTTAACATCAAGTTTATCTTTGCTGTTCATCTGCTCATGATTAGATATGACAATTAATAATGAGATATAAATAGTACCTAAAATAGAGTCGAAAATTCCTCCAAATCAGATGCTTATATCAAAAAGAAAAAAAGAATTAAATCCATTCTACTAAATCTGCATTTCTAGCGGCATTAGTTCCATAAAATTGAACAAATCCTATCCATAAACTCGACAAATATATTGGGAAGTTGAAATATTAGAAAGAATAAAAGTGAATTTCTTTTCAAACAGATGCACAAACCAAAATATCTAATATTTGTATATAAGGGAACAAAAAATATAACCTGTAATCTTGGCCGAAAAGACTTCGCAGGTATATATTGTGAGAACTGAGAACAGGCTTCGTGCTTCCCCTTCTGCTAAAAATGTGCAAGCAGGACAGCTCAAGCTTTTGTTTTACAACTTCACAAATAAAATTTTCTTTTCACCACACACACACAAATTCTCTGGATTTTTTTCTTAACTCACTAGTTCAGACTCAATTTGCAGAATATGTATTTTTCCTTCTCGTTGTCTTCATTGCTATTCACAACTTGTGCGGTGTGATTTATAAGAGACTATAATCAAGCATGGGTTGAAAATCGGAGATAGCTGTCTTGCATATCTGGGGCATCTAGATGTTAAAGGTGTTTTCAAAAAGCAAAAAAAGGGGGTACGTTAAAGCTAATAGCTTATCCTTTTAGTTATTACGTTGTACTCTCTGCTACGTTATGATGAAATAAAGAGCCAGTAATTAGAAAACAGTGAAGCTTTTAGAAGTGGAAGAAAAGAGCCTGTAATTAAACAAAAGTAATATTGGATTAATAGCGTTGGTTTCTCTATTTGGCCAATCTTGACAGTCTACAGTCTGTTTAGTGGTTCATTAATTGTTCTGTTTGTGCAAATTTTGTGTTTTTCTTAGCTTGTTTCTCGGCTTACTTCCCCTGTCCGTGTCTTTAGTTCCCTGTTTTGCTCTATTGCAGTCCTGTTCCTGTTTTGCTCCATTTGGCTTCATGCCTCTCTCTGTTAATAAATTATTTGCTTATCAGAAAAAAAAAAAAAAAAAAAATATATATATATATATATATATATATATATATATATATATATATATGAAGGATTACCTGTAAGGCAGAAAAGATCTCTATTTTTTTTTGAAACAACTTTGATTTCAATTTATTTTGTCTTTATTTAATTTTAATGTCAAATTAAATTCTTAACACTCCATACAGAAAAAGTGACTCTACTGGAAATTAGCTAACACTGTTTACAGTCTATGGTAGGGCCCACAACCACAAGAAAGGAAACTGAATTATTATGATCCTTTCTTTTTCTCTAAATTCAATAAATAGAAAGTGTCCTTATTATTATTATTAATTAATTACACATTTATGTTTAATTGTGATAAATTTAACGGATTTAAGTGTTTAATCAATTAAAAAAAATACTTTATATATTTAATAAATGTAAAATGCAGGAAATATGTATTTAGCCTTAACATTTATTAAGACTAAATAATAATTTGAGGATCAGAAGCCTAATATATGGGATAGGACTATTTTCATTTAAAAAAAATGAGATTTTTTTTTTTGTATTTAAGGATAGGAGAGAAAAGCAAAACTATTTGATATTAATGTATTATATTTTAAATAATCACCAATAAATGCATTATTTACGAAAGAAGATCCTAATCTTAGCTAACTAAAGATTCAATCTTGGAATAACTTATCCAATGAATTGGAAGGATGAAGCCTAAATAAGAATCACCGCCAATGAATAGTTATTGCAAGAAACTAAGGGTGGTCAAGTAACCACTGCATAGCAATAAATCCTTAGGTTAGCTTAGCATCCTATTTCAAAATTCACCACCAATATCCACACTTAATGGTTGAAATATTGATATTGTTGGAATGGTTTGCTCATACCTTTTATAAAAACTCATACGTCCGGGCAGCAGATTTGATGTCATCAACATATATAGTAATTTTCTTGGGTTGTAGAGCAGGAGAGTCCATTTCCAACTGGCGCATCTACATATATTATGTTGATGCCCTGCAAAAATGATTACCTCCTTTAGTACAAGATTGCAAGTAGACAAGAAGATTATATATTGAATAACTTATCTAAATTTAGTGCATAAATATGTGAATCTATCTATTTTACATGTGAGTTTGTTCTATTTTGAGTCCAAAATAGGGCGAGTCTAAGCAATACTATAAACAAAATACTGTAAGCATCTGTGTCTATGCAAAAGGATTAACATGGATGGTAAGTTTTCATTATAATTAGAATAATCGAACAGAAGATATAAATTTTTATTTAAATTTAATTAATTATGAATTAAAATATAAATATTTGAAATGAATTTTATTATATATTTTATATTTTATATATTTTGAGTTCATAATAAAATTAAATTCAGACAAAAAAAAATCCGATCAGCCTAAAATGAAATAAATAGATGAATAATAAGATTGCCACTTTCATAGAAGAAGGCAGAGAGAACAGAGCAACCAGGGCCTCCAGTGAGCCAAAGCGTTAGAGGATCAAGTGCTGGGCTCCTTTGAGACCCCACAAAATAGTAGATAGCTGCCGTACAATTTTATTAATTTATTTTTCGTTATTAATTTATTTGGCTAAAGTTACTGTTTTACTTTTATTATTGTAGAGTATATTAAAATTTGCAATTGGACTACAAATTTTGTGATAAAATTTTGGACTTATCAGAGTTTTAATATTAATTTTTTTTTTAAAACTATGAAATTTCAATTTGTTTAACGTGGACCTCACATCTTATTATCCTTTCATTATTTTTCTTTATTTTTCTTCTGCTTGTTTTTTTTTTAACTTTTAAATAAAAGTGTAAAAGAATTAATATAGACTATTATTATTATTATTATTATTATTAAGTTCAAGGCAGTCACAGTAATATAAAAAACACGAAAAGTTTTTCAATGGATAATATCAATAGTAAACATCAACAACTTATTAGTTTAGTGGTTAATTATAAGGGGGCTTAGGAGAGATCTTATATTCGAGCCTGAGAGTTATAAGTGTATCATTTGATTCGAAATTTTATAGTTCGTTATCTAACTCTTATGATTTTTAATTATGGGGCTCAGAAGTAATTAATCTGATTGGTTAACAGTTAGGACACACTTTCTAATGATAAAAATAAAAATTAATATCAATGATATATATATATATATATATATAATTGAAAGTTCGGTATAGAGATATGTTATTGTTATATAAGCATATTCATCACCCAACTTTCTTTCCTATCTTTCTTTTCTTTTTTATTTAAAAATTGATCTCTATCTATGTCCTAATTCTTAACAGGATGGTAGAGATCAAATTGGCGATGGTTCCAATGGAATTGGTTGCGGCTACCCCTTGCACTCTAACCAACTGCACTAATCTGTAGAGCACGATTCAAGCTGCATTCCACGTTGACCCAACCTGCACTTAAAAGGCAACACTTAAAAGGCAACAAATCCCAACATGCTTGCCCTAAAAAATTCTTAATTTTTTGGGAATCTTGAGCTTCCAAAGCTTCATCAAAAGTCACATGAGCATTTTTAACAACAGGAGTTCTAATTAATTCCCTGCTATTGTAATGAGCAAACTTAACGGTGTACTTGCCCCTTTTGCCAAATGCCAAATTCAAGCATCCTCAAGAACAGTGCAACTAATAGGAATCCGATGAATAGCTTCTACATCCCTCATCTGAAAGAGGCCCTGAATTAAATCATCATTCCAATGCCTACCCTCCTCATCCATTGAGTCCCTAAAATACAAATCCTCTAACCCTTCTAGTGGAAAAGATTCGATCTAAAAACTATCACCATCATTCAACCATGGATCCTTCCAAACTCGAATTTTCATTTCATTGCCAACCCTCCACCTATACCCCCGCTTCAATATAGTCTAAGAATGTAATATACTCTTCCAAACGAAGCTTGAGTTTAAACCTTCAATACCTTAGAAGAGATTATAGGTCAGTGAGAAAATGCCAGCCTTGCTCTCCCAGCTTAGCAAACAATTATCCCCGACACATTGATTGATTGATAAGTTTAGGCTATTCTAAGGTGAACAATTAATCTTCACCAACTATAAATTTTAAATAAAACATACCTATAAAAATGTGATCCAGTATTTTAATCAAGTCAAGTAGCCTTCTTTTTATCTTCAACTTTAATCTTCACCAACTCATTTTACTCCATCATGATATTCATCTTCTTATTCCTACAACTTTCTCTCAAACCACCGTAACCAAAACTAAAGCCATCACCATATCTCTTCCTCAAATCATCAAAATCATAAAACCCACAATCATTTTTCTCTTCCTTCTCTCTTTCTCTGGCGTCACACTACTGCCTCATCGTTCGTGGCCCAACGCCAGCATTCTAGCCTCGCTGTCGACTAGCCTTGCCATTGGTCTGAAAACCTGAAGGCATATACCTTGTGATTTGCGCATTTCTTTGGCCATTCAAAGCCATTCACGACAGTTTTCAACTCAATTCTTCTTTGATTTTATGTTTCTTTAACCACTTAGTAGTTCTAATAGCCGTTTCTTGGTTAAATAGATATCAGGTCTTACTTGGGCACTGTTGATTTATTGACATTTTTGCAAGAATTTGAGAGAATTTCAAGTACTTTAAACTTTGACATTTTGAGAACAAAATTTGATACTCTGTGCTTTTTGATTTCTTACAAGACCTAATGTGGCTTGTGCAATTCACCATGTATCGTAGTGCCTTCATTCACCCATCGAGAACCATTGGACAACAGCTAAGCATATTCTACGCTCCCTTAAGAGCACCCAGCATATAGTGTTTCGCTACCAAAATCTTCTCATAATGATATTCATGCATGTGCAAATGCGGACCCGTTAACCGCAAGTCAATGATGGGAATCACTGGCTATATGGTATTCAATCTAATCTCATGGTTCACCGAGAAACAACCAATGGTGTGAAGTCCTCAACTAAGGTCGAGTATAAAGTTGTGGGTGTAGCAACAACGAAAGTTATTTGACTTCAATCCTCATTAAGAGACATAAGTTTTTCCTATCTGTCCACAACAAATCCAGTGTTACACTCTCGAACTAAGCATATTGAGGTGAACTTTCATTTTTCCATGATATACCAGCTAATAAGCAGCTCCAAATTCGTTTCATCTCATCCAAGGATCAAATTGTGGATTTACTTAACAAAGTAGTCTCTCGAATGTGACACCCTCATTTCCATCAACTACTACAATCCGACCAGTCCTTATTTCGGATTGAGGGAGTGTGATAAGGTTCATCTATTGTAACAAGTTTGTAGATAAAGATTATGTTTGTAACGGTTAGCTAAACCAAACAAATCATTTATATCTTATACCGACTATATAAGCCTATGTAACATGTTTTCAAATCAATGCATTAGACGTTCAGATTCATTAGCTTCCATTAGAGGAACTTTTATACCCCACACAGTATTGCAGTTCTCTTCCTCTTTAGTTTCAACAAAATCAACAATTTTCTTATTCATGAGACTGAAAAATTACAACTCCCAATACAAGATGCTTCTTCAGTTAAGCGTTGAACACTTGAAGCCTCCGATAAATGAGAACTTCAATGTTAGAAAGAACTTAGTTAAAAAATGTCTTTTATTTATTTATATCTTTTCTCATTTTCTTGCCCATTAACTTTGGTCTCAGCATACTCTGTATGTTGCAATAAAGAAATACAACGCCTAGCCTGCTAAGAGCATAAAAATGGATCCTTGAAATCTTAAGTTGTGGATTAATACATCAAAATTATGCTTGGAAAACTCATATATCTCTTTTTCCATTAGAGAGGGAAATAAGCAAAGAAGCGATCAATCATGGAATAACATTCCTTTGGTTTGTACTCTGGAGCAACATGACCCGCCCCCTACGAAAAAAAAAAAGAAAAACACAATAAAAATTGTATGAATTTCTGTCAACAAACCCTTAGTAGCTTTAAGGGTTTTTTTTTCCATACCTTCACAGTAGCATATATGAGAGTGAAGTCACCATTCATGTACTTCTCTGTGTAACTGCATGAGACAGATAGAGTTTTATGAATATAGTCTCGCAAGAAATGAAAGAATATTGGAAAAATTTTAGGTTGCAAGAGATTGGGCCTACCCAGCGACTTGACCATCTACAAACCATGGCCTCCAGTATTCGTTGGTGGTCAAATCAAGTGAATGAATCCAGTTTTCTGTGCCTATGTGAGGTACAGACAAGTCATGATCACCACTGCAGAAATCAAAATTAAGATTATTATCATTATTATTATTGATAAATAGTAGAATATTAAGTAGAAGAAAATCACAACAAAGTTAATTGGCATATAATCACCTGTATATAAGAGCTCGAAGGCTTTGCTTGCTGAGATTTCTATGGTAATCAACTGTGCTTGAGACATCCTTTGTATAGGCTAAGGAAGCATTGCACCTCTTCCAAACTCCAGTTGTGTTCTGCTTATCATTGTATTAAAATTTTATGTAATTAAATTCAAGATGCCGAGTATTAAAAATTCACTTGCAAACTAATTCTATTATTATTATCAGCAGAAGAGGCATAAAATTACCTCCCGAACTCGAAGAGCATCCCTAACACTTTTGTCATTAGCCCAAACACCAGAGAGCACATAGTTATATTCCTGGAAGGAAGAAAACCCAGTCATCACTCATTTACACAAGGCCCTGATCACAGAGCCTACCTCTTCAAGCAGAAAGAAAAGAAAATTCTTGAGATGAACGATAAAGAACTATGATTACCCGACACCAATATGCACTATTAAGCTTGGAAATGGAAATACTTTCAAGGTCCTCTTCATTGAGAGATCTTCTTCCTCCGATTCTTCTGAGTCCTCTTGCTCTTGGTTTTGCAGTTTGGCAAATAGGCTCCAGAACTTGCATCAGGTTTATTTGAAGAATCAACTGAAACATGGAGCAGGATCTCTGAATATTAATATTTTCAAGAATAAAGCGGTGAACTAGTGCACAAAGGGAGGGTTGATGTGTGCAGCCTTATCTATGACTCGAATCCATGACCTCCAGGTCACAAGCAGAGCAACTATGTAACCCACACTCAATTATTTTCCACACTCAATTATTTTGAAAAATAGCAGACTATTATTTATAATCAAGTTGGATGTATGGGCTGTAGCTCTAACCTCATCAATGGTATTGATATCTGAAACACAGTCTGTGTTGCTTGCATTTATGTTCACATAATCTCCACCACAATCTTCTTTGGTGGACTGGAAAATTTCCACAACATTCCAAAGTTTTCAAGTAATATCAGCACATATTCATTGCAGTTATCCTATGGACGTTCTTTAATAAAAATATATAGTAGAAGAGACCTTGTAGAGTTCATTTGATATGAGTGTCAATCTGTGAACAAATGGAACTACCGAGTTCTCATCAATGAAGTCATCTGTCTTAGGGTTCCCAAGTATATATCCCTGTTAACAACACAGAAAAAACAATGCTTGTTCCAGTCATCTTGTATATACAAGCTCATAAAATAATCAAGTATTGTTCAAGCTCTTTGATAAGATAAGATACATTACTTTCAGATTCATAGTGGGTGGAACTCCAGCTTCATTACCTGCAAGGAAATGAAAAATTAATAATGAACTATGATTTGGGATTTAAGTACATTGATCAAAAAGAAGAAATCTAGTTACCATCAAGTATATTTTGTACTACAATTGGAAGGGGAATGCCTGAATAGGAATCACCACCAATGAATAGTTGATTTGTAAGATACTGAGGATGGTCAAGTAACCACTGCATAACAATAAATCCTTAGGTAAGCTTAGCATCCTATTTAAAAATTCACAACCTGCACAACTAACGGTTCAATTATTGATAATTTCTCTTCTTTTAAAAAAAAAATTGCTGGAATGTTTAGCTCATACCTTTTTTAAAAACTCATAGGTCTGTGCAGCAGACTTGATGTCATCAACATAGTAATTTTCTTGGGTTGTAGAGTAGGAGAATCCAGTTCCAATTGGTGCATCGACATATATTATATTGATGCCCTGGAAAATTGATGACCTCCTTTAGTATAAGATTGCAAGTAGAAAAGAAGATTACATACTTATATATATAATGAACAGAAGGCTGTATGCACCTGTGTCCATGCAAAAGGATTCAAATGCAGGGATGGTAAGCTTCCATTGTAATTAGAATAATCAAATGCTACAGGACCTGCAAAAAGGACAGAGAAAGCGGATGAGATTATTTTTTGGTATAATTAACTCCGATTATGACTCATAACTCGAGATTTTAGGATCCTGAACACAATTCTAATACCATTAGAAATTATTGGTAAAAAAATGTAAACAGATAGATGAGATTATTAGTTGTGAACAAGATGAATATGAAACTTTCTAAAAAATTATTAAAAATAAATAGAAGGCCTGAAATGATGCAATGGATGAATAACAGGATTACCACTTTCGTAGAAGAAGGCAGAGAGAACAGAGCAACCAGGCCCTCCAGTGAGCCAAAGCATTAGAGGGTCAAGCGCTGGGCTTCTTTGAGACTCTACAAAATAGTAGAATAGCTGCGACTCATTGGATTCTCCGACGCCAATGTAACTGTATACAATTTTATAAATTTATTTTTTGTTATTACAATTTTCAGGAATAAAAATAAATACTTCACAAAAAAAAAAGTCTTTATAATTAAATTGACAATCTAATGTGAGCCCCGCTTTTCTTTTTTTAACTTTTTTTCATTGAGATTTGAACTCGAGATTTCGTGAGACTGCTTCAATACTCCCAAGCTAAAAGTTTATTGGTTCTTTTGCTTGCCTTTTCTTAAACAACTAGATAAAGAATAAAATAATCTTAGAAGAAAATTTTATTTAAAAAAAGAAATAACCTAATCTTACCAAAAAAAGAAAAAATACTAAAAATATAAAAAAAAATAATAAATAAATAAAGGAGAAGGAAATTAGCAACTAACCCAGTTTCAAGATGAAAGGGAAGATCCCCATCAAAACCAGGAAGAGTAGTCACCACAGTCTTAGAGAAAGCAATGCAAGAGAAGAAAACCAATCCAAGAAATAATTGCAAATAAATAAGACTCATATGCTTTGCTCTTTCAGCTGCCATAGTTGCATGCAATGGCGTGGCAAATCCAATAGAAACAAAGATGAATCAATGGAGTTCTAAAGGCTATTGCTATCAACCTCTAACTAAATATATATATATATATATATAGTTGACGGACAGTTACAGTAATATAAAGACAACCAAAAGCACTTCAATGAATAACCAATTTTAAGCATGCGTATAATTGAAAGTTAGGTATAGAGCTATGTTACTGTTGTGAAAGCCAGCACATTATCCAACTTTCTTTCCTATATATATATATATTTACTAGAGGTGACAATGACGGAATTAAAATTTTTTTATTCCATTTTTATAGTCAAAACTTCCTTATAAACCATATGATAATACTTTTCTGACTCCTTGAATTGTTCATTTACTTGAGCATTAATGATATATTTATTTTTATTTAAATTAACTCATTTTTTTTAGGCAAATAAGGGCCCATTAAAAAAATTTTAGATTAATTTGTTGGTTTTTTTTGTCTAAATGTTATTTTTTTAATAAATTAATTTTAAAAAAATTTATGTATTCAAGAATTAACTTGTTAGATATGAACTCTAGGAGTTGAACTGTTGTCAATAATGTAGGGCAATTCACTTACCTATTCAGCTAACCTTTAGAGAACCTATTGTATTTGACCTTCGAGCAAATTCACTTACCTAGTCGACTGACCTTTGTTTTGGACCTTTTAGCTTTTAAGCCATTGCATGGAAAATTATTAAATACAAAGGAAGTACTAAGATATAGTGCTTCCTTAAGTATAAATATATAACTTTTTTAATGGCCAAATGATTAAAAAATTTTAAATATTTATAAGTTTTTTTAATTTTAAGCCAAATTTTTTAATTTTATCAATTTAGTACCAAATTTTCATATTAATTCAATTTTAACAATTAAGTTAAATAGATTATTTAATTGATAAAAATAATTCAAATATATGTCAGCATTATTAATATTAATCAAATTTTTTTTATATTTTTCTTAAATAAATCAAATAATCATATTATTCTACGGAATAAAATACTTATTGTTTCAAAAGTTATAATTAGATTTATTTTAGTTATATTATTTATTAATGTTTTATGTTAAACATATGAATATTTTTCATTAAGCGTAAATTCGAGATAAAATAATGACTAATAAATGAATTAAAAGTATAATAAAAAGAGACAGAAAAAAAATTAAGATACCAATATTAGACATATTATTTGATTATTATTTTTTTATCAATAGGAAATTTGTTAAAATTAATAAAAATATTAACATCATTAAAAAATTAATAAAATTAAATACATCGGCTAAAACTAACTATATATAAATGAAAAAAAATTAAATAATTTATCAATGAGTTTAATTATTTTTACTCAAATTTATTGCTAAAACTCGAAATAATATGATAGGTTTATATCACATTAATAAAATTAAAAAATTTGATTAAAATTGAAAATTGACACACGGATTTTTATTTATTTTTAATTATTTAGCTTTTTTATTTATAGGAAATATTACAATAATTAATTAGCATGTGTTTTGTGTGTTGATAAGATTGCACCAAAAGATCAGCAAACAGCAGAATGTAAGAAATACTTAAAGTTCAACAATTTTCCTATGCTCCTGTGGTATCAGCTGGAAGGTTACGTTAAGTGTTTGATACAAAGTCCCAAAGACTTACGGTTGAGAACTTACTTTGACCAATATGTCCTTCCCTGCATTCTTATGCAAGGTCCCAAATACCTGCTTTTGCGGCTTATAATGATAATAACAATCCTATGAGATCACCATACTCTGTCCCAAAATGTAACCAACTATATATAACTCTTCAATTGCGAGTTCATTCTATTTATTTAAATGGTTAATTATGGTATTTCACTTAAAAGAAAATTTTATTACAAATAATTCAAATCTGATTGATACGTAAAATGTTTTTTTTTTTTTTTTAAAATGATATTTTGATTTAATGTAATTTTGAATCTCTCTCTAGGTTTTTTAGAGAGATTTTTCTCTCAAACTGTTCTCAGATTTTAGTCTTTGGAGTAAAGGTGTTTCAAAGTTTGCTTCATTTGCTTTTGGGTAGGGGAAGGCTTCTTCTTCTTTTTCTTTCTTTCCTTTTTTTTTTTTTTTTTTTTTTGGGATCGGGTTTAGGTGTCCCTCCCCATGCTAATTTGGCGTGTAGATAGTGTTGGCTTAGATTTTGGTTGCTGAGCTTGATGGAACTTTCATGGTGAGGGAGACATGCAGCAGTTTTCAAGTTTTGAGATGAGCTAGGGTGTGAACCTCTGGTTCTATCTGTGGTTCTTGGGGCTTTGAAGTTTCCATCGTCTTAACGGGGGAGATATTAGCATGAATTGATGTTGGTATCTCCAGGGTTAACCTTACACTCTGATTGAAGGTGGTCCTGAAGGCTCTATGAGATTGAGACGTCGAGAGCTCTACTGCGTCGCTCTTCTGACTATGGCAATGGATCTAATTTGGTCAGGAAAGAGGTTCAACGCTGATGGGTTGAAGCAAGAGTCTAATGGTTGTGTAGGGTCCCTTTGAGATCTCTCAAATGTTGGCGGCTTCAATTTCACTGATGGTGCAGTTTGGCATAGCAGAAGGACGGGACTTAGAACTACCTCAAATGCGGCGGCGTGGTTTTCCATTTTTAACCCTAGGTTTTCTTGTAGGAATATGGGATGGGTTAGCTGTGCATAAGGGTGGGTGCTAAATATATTTAAACTAATAAAAAAGACGTGATTTTAATTTATATTTAAATGATTAAATTTAAATTAATAAAAAATATTACTGTCTAAAGAATTTAGTAATTTTAGGATATAATTCGGTTCAAACCGAACTGAACTGAATTAAATTACCAAAATTGAATTACATATTTTAAAAATCGAAATGAACCAAAATAGATAAAAAATCGAATCGAACTGAACTACTTTATTTCGATTTGATTCGGTTCACACCGATCGGTTTTGATTTTTTATTATTTTTTAATTTAAACTTGATTTTCAAGTTATTTGGTCTAATATTGACTTTGGTTTGAACCTAATAACCATTAATTAATGAAATTAAACAATTTATATATATATATATATAATTAAATATAATTCATAAATTCTCCATAAAAATAAATCAATTCAAACATCGATTCGGTTTGATTTGATTCGATTTGAATATATAAAATTACTATTCGGTTCTATTCGATTTAACTGATTTTTTCTCTTCAAAAACAAACCGAACCGAAATATAAAATCAAATCGAACCGATTAAATTTTAAAATCGAACTGATTAAACTCAATTTAATTTGATTTTTCAATTTAAACCGAAATCTGCTCACCCTTAGTAATATGCATCCCTTGAATGCCATATAATCTGTTCCCTTGTTTCAATATACATTTAATATGTGAATATTTTATAATAATTATTTAATTAATTATTAATAATTACAAATTCAAAGAATGAAGAAATCATTCAACTAAAAAAAGAAAAAAAAAAATTCTCAATTCAATATATGAAATTCTAAATCATAAGAGATTGTGACTATGGTCAATTAATTAATTCGCGCCTTCTTTTATTACTTTTTATTTTTATCATAACTATTAATAATTTATTATTTACAACATTTCATAAATTTAATTATAAAAAATAAATTAATATATATAATGTGGTCGTCTACTATATAATTATAATTTATATAATACTACATAATATAATTTTATTTATACAAGAAATTATATTACAACCCCTAATCTAAAATAAATGATGTGAAAATAAATTTAAATAATTAAATAATTTTAAATTTTCATAAATCTAAATTTTTATGTAATTTTCACTCTTTCAACCTAAACATCTCTTATTTTTAATATTATTTTTTTTAGTAATAACTTACTCCCAGTTTCTTAAATCAATTTATATTTTAATGAAGATCTCTTTGGACTTAATTTTTTTTTTAACTTTTAAATTTATCTTAAACTAAATAGAATTATCAAGAGGTTTAGATTTTTTTTTTTTAAGGGAAAAGAAATTTATCCAAAGGCAAATCCGACGAGACAAGGTTGCTGGTGGAGGAGGCACCGACAAGTTCAGATTTGATTTTCTTTTTAAAAGGGTAATTAATTTGTCACATATCTAACTGCATGGTTTTTTTTATTTAAATTCGATTTACTATAAATTAAAACATGAAATATATAATAAAATTTATTTATCAAATACATAAATTTTATATTTTTCCATCGTAATCAATAATAAATTAAACTTAGGTAGGAATTTCTCTAATCACATGATATACAAAACTCTAATCAAGGATAAATTGTAATAACTATCCCTGAACTTATATAGTTGTAACACTGCAGTATTTTAATTTTAAAATGTAATATAAAACTCCATAAACTTTCAAATTTACACAGTAAAATCCCTTTAACTATCAATTACTGATTTTTTAGTAATAAACTGATGTGAATAGCTCTCGTATGGTACTTAGTCAACATTTCTCTCTCATCCCTTATGCAAAGTGTAAAATTATTCTCTTTATGCATAAAAAATTATTCTGTTTATAGAGAGAAAAATGATTTAATTTATACATAGCTTGAGAGAGAAAAGAGAAATACTGACTAAGTTCCATGCTGGAACTGTCTAGGTCAGCGTCTAACTGAAAAACTGGTAATTAGAAATTAGAGGGATTTTACTGTGCAAAATTTGAAAATTGATGGGAGTTTTATGTTACATTTTTAAGTTGGGGGACTGTAATATTACAACTAAATAAGTTTTGAGACAATTATCAAAATTTATTGCTCTAATCGAGGACACCCTTACAAACTATCCTTTCCATATTCGTACAAGAGATAAAGGTCAAAGTACAAGTATTGTTTACTTGCTTAAATTAAATTATTGAACACCTTTAACAATTGCTATAATAAATAGTAAAATTAACAATAAAATTTTTACAATAATATTAATTTTTGTCACGACCCAAACTATGGGCTGGATCGGCACTAGGACCTGGGCCAGCCTAAAGCCCCCGAGGCCCGTAGTAAGCCTAACTATTCATTAACCCAACGCTAAGGCCCATTTGGGCCCAATTTCAAGAAATTAATCGGACAGAGTCCGGCCATAAAATGGACCTTCCAACGGGGAGTTTTTGACTCACTCGACCTGTAAACACAGTAAATACTCAATTGGGGAGCTCAGCTCACCCTCCACATACTCATATCATCATAAAAATAAATGGGAGCTCAGCTCCCTCATCCAGTCCATCAAACATGCATATAATAATTTTACAGGTCCACATAACAATTTATATTATAGACCCGAATCATTTAAATATTTCTAATGAAATCTGACTATTTCTCGAATGTAGAGCCGGGCATACTGTGCCACAGAGTATGTAGTCTTTACAGGCAAGAAGTGAGCTGATTTGGTTAGACGGTCTACAATTACCCATATCGAATCATATCCTCGCGTTGTACGAGGCAACCCAATCACAAAATCCATAGTGATCATTTCCCACTTTCATTCTGGGATAGGGAGCTCTTGCAGCTTTCCTAACAGTCTCTGGTGTTCAAACTTCACCTTCTGACAAGTCAAGCACTTGGACACAAAGTCTGCTATGTCTCTCTTCATGCCATTCCACCAATAGCTATCTTTCACATCATGGTACATCTTGGTGGAGCCTGGGTGGACATTATACAGTGTATAGTGTGCCTCTCGCATGATTTCATTTCTGAGATTGTCCACATCGGGCACACATATCCTAGAACCTTGCACTAGGGCGCCATCATTGGCATATCCAAACTCACCACCTTTACCATGTTGTACTCTTTCTATGATCTTCATTAATTATTGGTCTCTGTGCTAGGAAACTCTAACTCTGTCTCGCAAGTCTGGCCTCACTGAAAAATGAGTTAATAATACCCCCTCATCTGAAAGATCTAGGATTAAACCTTGATCCATCAACTCATGTACTTCCTGAATCAATGGTCTTTTCTCTCACGAGATGTGCCAAACCGCGGAGAAGATTTTCTGCTCAAAGCATCTGCTAGTACATTGGCCTTCCCAGGGTGGTACTGGATGGTGCAATCATAGTCCTTTAGAAGCTCCATCCATCTCCTCTGTCTCAAGTTTAAATCCCTCTGTTGGAAGATGTACTTCAAACTCTTGTGGTCGGTGTATATCTCGCACACTTCAACATACAAGTAGTGTCTCCAGATTTTTAGTGCAAAGACTACAGCCGCCATTTCCAAATCATGGGTGGGATAGTTCTGCTCATGCCTCTTCAGCTGCCTTGAAGCATAAGCCACTACTTTTCCATTCTGCATCAAAACACACCCTAGGCCAACTCTGGAGGCGTCACAGTACACAGTGTATCCTTCGCCACTCATAGGTAGTGTCAACACAGGGGCAGTGGTTAGACACTCCTTAAGCTTCTGGAAACTCTCCTCACAGTCATCTGTCCAAATGAAAGGAATATTCTTCCGAGTCAACTTAGTTAGGGGAGCCGCTATCCTGGAAAAATCCTGCACAAAACGCCTATAGTAGCCAGCTAGACCTAGAAAACTTCGCACCTCAGTGACTGTTGTAGGCCTAAGCCAATCAGTTACAGCTTCAATTTTCTTGGGATCCACTTGAATACCTTCACTAGAAACCACGTGTCCCAAGAATGAGATGCTTTCTAGCCAAAATTCACATTTTGAAATTTTGGCATATAGCTGGTGTTCCCTCAAGGTCTGCAACACCATCCTCAAGTGCCACACGTGCTCTTCCTCGGTCCGAGAGTATACCAAAATGTCATCTATGAATACGATGACAAAACGGTCCAAAAATGGCTTGAACACCCTGTTCATCAAGTCCATGAAGGCTGCTGGTGCATTAGTGAGTCCAAAAGACATCACCAAGAACTCATAATGACCATATCTTGTCCTGAATGCCGTTTTGGACACGTCCTCATTCCTGATTCTCAACTGATGGTAGCCTGATCGTAGGTCTATCTTGGAAAAGAATCTAGCCCCTTGGAGCTAATCAAACAGGTAATCGATCCGAGGAAGTGGATACTTATTCTTCACAGTCACCCTGTTCAGCTGTCTATAGTTAATACACAACCTCAATGACCCATCTTTCTTTCTCACAAATAGAACAGGAGCACCCCAGGGTGAAGTGCTCGGACGTATGAAACCCTTGTCCAAAAGCTCCTGTAGTTGCTCCTTTAACTCTTTCAATTCTGCTGGTGCCATCCTGTAAGGCGGCATTGATATGGGGTTTGTACCCGGCACAATATCAATGCAGAACTCTATTTCCCTTCCCGGTGGCAATCCTGGAAGCTCTTCAGGGAAGACATCCATGAATTCTCTGACAACAGGAACATTTTCCATGTTGACACCTTCTACAGAGGTATCTCTCACCAATGCCAAATACCCTTGACATCCACACCTCAACATTTTTCTAGCACTAATTGCTGACACCAAGTTATATGGAGCCACGCTCCTGTCACCATCAAAACTAAACTCTTCCACACTAAGTATGTGGAAATACACCTTTTTGTTCCTGCAGTCTAAAGTGGCATAGTGAGTTGCCAACCAATCCATCCCCAAAATTACATCAAAATCCATTACTGGTAGAGGAACCAAGTCTGCTGGGAGGATCTTTCCATCCACTACTACTGGGCTACCCGAAAAAATCATATCTACATCTATGTTGTCACTAAGCGGGGTAGCTACAGACAAAGGGCATTCTAAAGTTGTAGGGTTTCTACCCAATCTCATGGCAAACACAGGGGAGACAAATGAGTGCGTAGCACCCGGATCTATTAAAACACGAGCCTCATAGGAACAGACCAGAAGAATACCTGCCACAACTGCATTGGAAGCCTGAGCATCCTGGTGGGTCAGGGTGAAAACCCGAGCTTGACCCCTACCCTGAGTGGCAGAACCCTGATACTGACTTCTACCTCCTGATCTGCCTCCAAATCCACGTCCCCCTTGTCCTCGGCCCTGTTGGCCACTGAATTGATCGCCATGCCGAAGCACCTGGATACAACTGACGAGGAACATTCGCAACAGAACCCTGTGACCCCATCTGTGGCTCGCTGAACACGGGGCATTCCCTAGCAAAGTGACCTGGTTGGCCACACCTGAAGCATACTCCTGAACCCATCATACAAGGTCCTGAATGTCCTCTTCCACACTGTGCACAAGGTGCAAAGGAGGATCCTGAACCAGACCCAGAACTGCTGTACCCCGAACTATGACCACTGCTGGATCCGTACCCTGGCCTGAACCCTCGAGGTTTGTGTCTAAAACCACTCTTCTTGTTCCTACTTTTTCCTCTGTAATTACTCTGGCCACCACTATCCGGAGTACCCATGTGGGGAACACCTGAAGAACCCTCTGCTCTATTTTTCTTTGCTCTTCCGCTGTCATCCACAGCATAGCTAATCTCAATCTGTCTGGCTCGATCAACCACCACATCAAAAGACTGATCAGACATCATGGCCAGGTTCGCATACCTCCTGTCAAGCCCCTTTAGGAATCTCTTCACCTTCATAGTTTCTGTAGCTACTGCTGTAGGGGCATACCTGCTCAATTCCAGAAATTCTGTAGCATATTCATCTACAGACCTGCCATTCTGTCTTAAGGCCTCAAAGGCCCACTGCTTTTGATCTCTGAAGCTTTCTAGCACAAACCGATTGATGAACAGTTCCACAAACTGAGTCCACGACAAACCCTCCATCCGAGGTAATACGTAGTCATTCATCCATTGTTTAGGCATAGGCCCTATGATATGCTGCATACACTCTATAAGTCTTCTATCAGTCAACTGCAATTCTGTTCCTGCCTGTCTGCAGGAATCCAAAAACCGATATGCATCGTCTGACACATCATAAGTACCAGGCACCAACTTCTTGAAATTGATTATCTGTTTGTAAGGTTCCCCTCTTGGTGCGGTGGACTATTACTGCTGTGGAGGGTGGACCATATACTGCGCCATCATGTCGATGGTTCTCTGCAACCCAGCTAGAGTAGCTGCCATTGGGTCCATAGGACCCTATGCCATAAAAGACCCGATCCTAAGCGGTGGCATTGCTCTTCTACTTGAGCGGCTCTAGGCCTCCTACCCCGCCTCCTGGTAGCCGCCTCATCTGTCGACACCTCGTCAGCACATCCGGTTCAGTGCGATGTGACAGCTCTCCTGCTTCTACGCATTTTCCTGAAATTCAGCAGCATTAGCCCACA
The DNA here is from genome assembly GCF_030052815.1 of Hevea brasiliensis. Classification (NCBI taxonomy): domain Eukaryota; kingdom Viridiplantae; phylum Streptophyta; class Magnoliopsida; order Malpighiales; family Euphorbiaceae; genus Hevea; species Hevea brasiliensis. The sequence continues at coordinate 150,117 of NW_026614601.1, read as the reverse complement.
AAATTCAAAACTACACATTACACAGCTCTATAGACTCATATTTATACACAATATATGAAGCAGAAACTAGAAGCAAATATGACAATGCAAGACGAATGTGGACCCCATTTTTCCGCATGTGACTCCTAGTAGACTCTTCCCAACACTTTTAGATGAACATTCCCTAAGAATCTGGAGCCTAAGCTCTGATACCACATTTGTCACGACCCAACCTATGGGCCGGACCGGCACTAGGACCTGGGCCAGCCTAAAGCCCCCGAGGCCCGTAGTAAGCCTAACTATTCATTAACCCAACGCTAAGGCCCATTTGGGCCTAATTTCAAGAAATTAACCGGACAGAGTCCGGCCATAAAATGGACCTTCCAACGGGGAGTTTTTGACTCACCCTACCTGTAAACACAGTAAATACTCAACTGGGGAGCTCAGCTCACCCTCCACATACTCATATCATCATAAAAATAAATGGAAGCTCAGCTCCCTCATCCAGTCCATCAAACATTCATATAATAATTTTACAGGTCCACATAACAATTTATATTACAGACCCGAATCATTTAAATATTTCTAACACATGCGGAAATTCTAGGAGTAAATAAAATTACACAAATATTGATAAACAACCTGCGAAGGAGAAAAGCAGGTTAACCACAATAAAATCCTCCTGTAGCCTGAAAAAAATATTGAACAGGAGTGAGCGTTCGACTCAGAGAGTAAATTATCAATTTTAACCATAATCTCTATAACTATCTACAACTAATGCACCCTGTAGAGTGAAATGCAACACCAGCAATAATTTCACATCATAATATCAAAAAGGTAATTTGGAGCACTCACGCACCAAGTAATATCAATCATAATATATATGGGAGCTGATCCCCTATACAGCTCTCTTAATTCCAATCATGCTGAAGAACTCATTTCGGACTTCCACTTAATAACCAAATCGGGGTCCCAGCAAAGAACTCAAGCCGTGTCTACCCCGAAGAACCGGGTCCCAGCGAATATCTCAAGCCGTGTCTACCCGTCCTATCCATAGTCCACACCACATCACACGCACGCCAACGCACGCACACTGCTCCAAATTACCACAACAACATACATGTCACTTTCACAGTTACGAATGCAACATAAATCGTGCCTAAAGTTTATCTACATAGATATATGCATATAAGTGATGCATGGGCATGCTTGAACATATAATAATAGTGAAATTACAATTAAAATTAATATTTTACTCACAGACTTGAAAACGGTCACTGTGGCGGTTGGGCGGAGGAAGAAGGCTGTCCCGGCTCACCTGACAATTACATTACAATTATTTAACACAATTGACTCAATACAAATCAAGAAAAGACCAAATACGTCTTAAGTCGTGCCGAAAATCCGGCAGAGTCTTCCCTATACCTAGGACCTACCCAACCTGCAAAAGGGCTCAAAACACACTTCTATATTCACAATCCATATATCCACAACTCAATCACATCACACAGCCCCTCCTGGGCCCATCAAATCAGTCATCTATCACAATATGTAAAATTTCAATTTAGTCCTTATAATTGATTATTTTTGCAAAAACTGCCCAAATAAGCTCTAAAAATTCTAAAACTTTGCCCTGCGGTCCTTAGCAATATTACTAGGCTATTGCAAGAAGAATCATAATTTTCTGAGCTACCACGAATATTTTATGAATTTTTAATCCTATTTAAGCACTAGAAAATTATGAAAAAGCAAGGTTCGGGTTTACCTTTGCCGATTCCGACTTCGGGGACGCGCTCGGGACGTCTGACAATGGGGGGGTAGCCAAAACCTTGGTCCAATTCGGAGACTTTTCCGGTAACAGGTCTTTCTAGCCGGAAATTCACAGACCTGGACAACTGTCGAATTTCCGCGAATTGAGGATACCTACATGAAGCCCACAACACGGGGGTTAGTACATAAATTTTTCAGAATTTTCTAAGCTCATTTAATGCTCGGAAAAACACTGCGAAGTTCCGTGGGACCCATCGAAAAACGGTGTCGAAAAAATTTGAAATTTATGTCGCCACGAAGCTCTTGACGAGTGGAGCGCTCTAGTACTCTCGGTTTTCTCGTGGGGTTTACGGTTTGTGAGAAATCTAGCCCAAAAGTCAAAATGGGCTAAAACTTCCCGGGTAAAAATTGGACAAACCGCTTGATGGATTTCGGTGTTCTTTGTGTCTATGGAAAGCTCTCGACGAGTAGATGAGTTTAGACACAAGACCCGGTCCGATTGGTGGCCGGATCTGCCAGATTTCGGCCGGGAAGACGAACGGTCGCTCGCGAGCAAGGGGCGTTCGCGCGCGTTTTCCGGCCGCCTGGGGCGTCGGCCGGCCGTGGGGAAGGGGTGGGGCGGCGTGCCGGCGAGCTGGGGTGGCAGGGGAGGTGGCGGCGCGGCAAGGGGAGGAGGGAGGAGAGAGAAAAAGAGGGAGAAAGGGAGGAGGAGAAACGCGCGCGGGAGAGGAAGAAAAAGGAAGAAGAAGGCCGGTCCGATTCGACCGGTCAGATCCGGTCCGGTTTGATTCAGCCGGTTCGATTCAGAATACAAAATTTTGACTTTTTACTCTGCCTCAGGACTGAAAACGAGGTCCAAAAATTCCGAAAAAATTTCAGAAAACTCAGAAAAATTCGTAGACTCCAAATATATTTTTAATTTTGCCACGTGGTCTTTAAATTAATTTTTTAAAAATCATCAAAGTTTATATTTTCGAAAAATCGAACCCGATTTTTAGAATCCGAAAAATCCCAAATAATTTCTTAAAATTTAAATAAAATTAAAATATCAATAATACTCATAAAATAATAAAATTTAAAATTTTGGGGTGTTACAATTTTGTTATCTATAAAATTAATATATAACAATAATATGAATAATTACTGTTAATAATATATAAAAAAAATATAATAATAATTATTATTATCATTAAAAATTTTTTAATTTTATTGTAAAATTTTTATGACTAAAATTTTATGATAGCAATATGTAATGATTCATATATTATTGTCATAAGCTTATAAAAATATTTTTTATACATTTAACAGTAAAAATCATTACCGTTAAATTTAATATTTTTTGTAAAGACAATAATAATTGTATAAAAATAATTACCCTTTAATATAGGAAATAATTATTATTTAGTAATAAATTTAATTTATAAAAAATGACATGTATTAATATTTTTTAATAGGAAATAATTATTAGTTAATAAATTAATTTTTCATTAAAAGTGTTAAGCCACAGCATTAAACAAAAATATGCCTGCTTTATATATTTTAATAGATATAGATTTTATATATAATAAATGAAGTGAAATGCAGTTGAAGAACCCACATGTTTGTTGATGGAACATTTGAAGCAAAGTTCAAAGTAAGGATGGAACATGACTTTAAGAGGATGGACTCATCTTGGAAGAAAGAAAGCTACAACTCTAAGGAAGATAGATCAACCATTTTTAACAATGCTACATCTTTGAATGCATAGAAAATTTTTATTTAAACTCGATTTATTATGAATTTAAAATAGAAATATATGAGATTCATATATTTAATAGGTGAGTCTCACTATATATCTTATATCACTTAAAATTTATATACTCAACTTTCAAAGCGCATACACACACACACACACATATATATATATATATATATATATATAAGGAATTTTCATTTCACGAACAGAAGTTACAAACCTAACATCAAAAAATAAGAAAGCTAAAATATGAGGAGGATTTACAACCCATCCTGAAATAAGATCGTTCAATTTAGTACTAACAGTAATCCAACTGGTACAACAATTAGTAGACCTTGGAGAAAATTTAATAATGATCTTATGATAATCAGACAGATAACTTTTAATATCCTAAATCACAGTCTCTAATTCTCAAGGAATAGGAGGTAAAGGAGAAGAAAGCAACTGGCATAACTGAAAAGAGTTAATGGACCACATAATTGGGCTTGCACTAATATTAATATTCTTCCTCTTTCTTCCTTTATTTATTTTAAATCTATTCCTTTATGTTTTTATTGCTTAGACTTGTTAATTATAGTTGTCAAAATTACGAGTTTACTCATACGATTTTATGATTTTACAAGTTAAAATCGCTTAAACGAGTTAAAATATATATAAAATCAAAATCAAATAAAATCGAGATACAATCGAGATTTCAAATATTAAAATCAGATAAAGTTTTATATATTTAAAAATTTACAATTGAAAATATTTCTTTTTAATTTATCAAAATTATTGTCATTTGTTTATTTTAACATCATTTCTAAATTTTTTAAGTTTTAAATATATTAATAGCTATTATTTTTGCTACTACAATTATTATGTATATGTTATAATTTTTTTATATTATTTCTTAACAATTTTTGTTACAGTTCAATTATGATAAATATGAACTAATTTCTGTACATTATTTATCAAATATTTCTATTATTTGTGTTTACATTTTTTCGAATTTGATACTTGTTCCTATACTTTCAAATATGATGTTCATATATGTATATGTGTGTACAACTTTAATTATTATCATATTGATTACTTAGTGAAAAAAAGATTTCATATTTAAAATAAAAATTAATTGAAAATAAAACTTAACAATATATTACAAATTTTTTTTATAACTTCTTTTTCTTAAATTTATATGAAAAAGTGTATATATATTAAAAGTATTTAAAGTAGGTTATAAAATCTTATGATTTTATGATTCGAATATTTTACAGTACAATTTTACAACCTCTTCACCAATTTTAGGTTGAAAAAGTGAGTTTGACAATCTTGTTGTTGATTGTTATCTCTCCATTAAATATTTAAGGATTAATTACAAAAATCTCTAAAAGATTTTGCCTTAAAATACATTTTCATTTTTAGTGTTTCAGAATTAACAATTTTATTCCTACAACACCATCCATATAAGTAAAATTTTAAGGAATTTAAGTGCTTTACAATATAATAATTTAGTGTGAATATATATATATATATATCATGTATTATCTTTAATTCACCAAATTACTATATCAATCCAACCTATTGTTTATATTATTATATTTAAGTCCAACACAATAACCATATCAAAAATTGCATAATCTATATTATATATGAATGTGAAAAGAGGGGAACATTAATTTTGTCAAAAAAGCCTTTTAGTTTTTAAATTAATTATGATTATATTTTATTATTTAAATTAATTTTAAAGTTTATATAATTGTACTTTCATTTAACTTCCACTTAATTAAGTTCTTTATTAAATCCAAAATAAAATTTTATCAAAAAAAATTTTAAAAATTAATTAAATTAAATCAATAATTAGAATCGGAGAAAGTTAAAAAAATCGGAGATTTTAAAATTTTAAGATTATATTTATACATATATATTCCCACTTAATTAAGTTCTTTATTAAATCCAAAATAAAAATTTATCAAAAGAATTTAAGAAAATTAATTAAATTAAATCGATAATTAGAATCGGAAAAAGTTAAAAAAAAAATCGGAAATTTTAAAATTTTAAGATTAAATCTTTATACATATATATATATATATGAAGCCATGCATACTCCTTTAGCAATAAAATAATTTAGCCATGTCACTTTAAAAAGAAAAAAAAAAGTCTAAGTGTTTTAAAATAAGGATAGATTTATTCAGTCCTAAACAAATTTAATTATCAATATATATTAAATAATTAAAAGCTTGTGTTGCATATAGATAGCTTTTGATAAATAATTAATCATACGTAATTTCTAAAATTAATAAATGGAAACATAATTTTTCTATTTTTTCTTATTAAATTATATTTATACAATTCTAATCTTACTAAAATTCTAATTATAACACTATTTAACTAGCAAGTTATAATAAAACTAAATTAAAATTTATAATGAAGTTAAAATTAAAATTTTAATTTATATTGTTTAACGGCAAAAATTTTTTTTGATATACTTATTAAGTTAGTATGGGAAATTCTAATAGGAAATAATTTATTATCATTTAAATGTTTGGTAATTTCTTTTTAAATTTGTAATATTTTATTTTAAAAATTTTTTATGATATTCTAATGTGTATGAGTTTTCCGTTACTCGAATTTATTTATATATATTTTTATAATAATATTTATAAATTTTATATATTATATTTTAAATAAATAGAATTTAAATGTTTCACAGAAATATTAAATTTTTAAAATATAAATTATTAATAAAAGAATTTTATATAAATTATTAATTAAAATATATAAATTAAACACATTTAGATATTTTTTAATAATAATAAAAATAAATTTTAAATGAGTACGCATAATTAATAATAAATTTTAACTTATTTGAAGATAAATTTAAATATAAAAATATTAATCGAGTTGAGTTTGAGTAATATGATTTTCGCCGGTTTCTCTCTGTTATTGCACTTAGTAATAACTTGCTGAAGAGCTGCGACCCAGTCCAAGATCAAGAATGAAGAAATCATTTTTCGCAGCAAAGCGTGAATTATTTACAAACATATTGATTGTGATTGAGTTATTATTTGAAATATTGTTATTGGAGTTTTTATTTTGCATTTCATTATTGTTAGCTCTAAAATTAGCAAAATCAAGTAATTTTGATGATAATAAAATTAATAAAATAAATTTATTAATGTTTTTGACAAGTTCTTTGAACTAATGAAATGAATTTAATAATATTTTTATAAGTATCTAATTCGATCCAACTTTACTATGTTTAGTTTAATTAATATGTAATTAGTTTTAAAATATATTTATGTTAAAAATTAATAATTATGACAGGTTTAAATTGTGAGTATTGAGTATTCGTTACTCAAATTCATTTATATAAATAATTAATTAAATAAAAAATATATACTTTTATGATAATACTTATAAAATTTTATATATTATATTTTAAATAGATAGAATTTAAAATAGTTTATAGAATTATTAAATTTTTAAAAATTAATGTCACGACCCAATCAATGGGCCGGACCGGCACTAGGACCTGGGCCAGCCTAAAGCCCCCGAGGCCTGTAGTAAGCCTAACTATTCCTTAACCCAACTCTAAGGCCCATTGGGCGCAATTTCAAAAATTCAACCGGACAGAGTCCGGCCATAAAGTGAACCTTTCAACGGGGAGTTTTTGCCTCACCCGACCTGTAAACACGATATATAATCAATTGGGGAGCTCAACTCACCCTCCACATACTTAATGTCATAAAAATAAATGGGAGCTCAACTCCCTCATCCAGTCCATCAAACATGCATATAATAATACGTTTACAGGTCCAACATGATAATTATATTACAGACACAAATCAAATAAATATTTCTAACACATGTGGAAATTCTAGGAGTTAATAGAATTACACAAACATTAATAAACAACCTACAATGGAGAAAAGCATGTTAACTACAACAAAAATCCTCCTGTAGCCTGAAAAATAATGAACAGGAGTGAGTGTTCAACTCCGAAAGTAAAATATCAATTTTACCATAATCTCTATAACTATCTAAAGCTAATGCACCATGTAGAATGAAATGCAACATCGACAATATTTTCACATCATAACAGCAAAAAGGTAATTTGGAGCACTCACACACCCGATAATGTCAAACAATACATATATGGGAGCTGATCCCCTATACAGCTCTCTTAATCCAAACTGTGCCAGCGAAGAACTCAAGCTCGGACTTCCACTTAATAAACCAAATCGGGGTCCCAGCGAAAAACTCAAGCCGTGTCTACCCGGAAGGACCGAGTCCCAGCGAAGATCTCAAGCCGTGTCTACCCGTCCTGTCCATAGACAACACCACACCACACGCACGCCAACTCACGCACACTGCTCCAAATTACCACAACAACATCCATGGCACTTAACAGTTATGAATGCAACAAAAAACTTGCCTAGAGTTTAACTACATAGATATTTACATATAAGTGATGCATGGGCATGCTTGAACATATAATAATATAGAAATTACAATTAAAATTAATATTTTACTCACAGACTTGAAAGCAATCACTATGGCTGCTGGGTGGAGGAAAAAGGCTATCCCAACTCACCTGACAGTTTTATTACAATCATTTAATAAATTTGACTCAATACAAACTAAGAAAAAGACCAAAGACGTCCTAAGTCGGGCCGAAAATCCAGCAGAGTCTCCCCTATACCTAGGACTTACCCAACCTGCAAATGGGTTTAAAACACACTTCTATATCCACCAACCATACACCCATAACTCAATCATATCACACAGCCCCTCCTGGACCCATCCAAATAGTCATCAATCACAATATATAAAATTACAGTTTAGTCCTTATAATTGATCCTTTTTGCAAAAACTACCCAAATAAACTCTAAAAATTCTAAAATTTTGCCCCACGATCCTTCGCAATATTACTAGGCTAATGCAAAAAGAATCATAATTTTCTAAGCTACCACGAATATTTAATGGATTTTTAATCCCATTTAAGCACTAAAAAATTACGAAAAAGCAAGGTTCGGGTTTACCTATTCCGATCTCAGGAGCGCGGTCGGGGCATCTGACAATGGTGGGGTAGCCAAAATCTCGATCCAATTCCAAGACTTTTTCGATAGCCGGTCTGTCTGGCCGGAAATTCACAGACCTGGACAACTGTCGAATTTCCGCGAATTGAAGGTACCTATATGAAGCCCACAACACGGGGGTTAGTATAAAATTTTCACGAAATTTTTCAAGCTCATTTAATGCTCGAAAAAATACTGCGAAGTTTCGTGGGACCCACCGAAAAACAGTGTCGGAATATTTCAAAATTTATATTGCCGCGAAGCTCTCGATTAGTGGAGCGCTCTGGTACTCTCGGTATTCTCGTGGGGTTCACGGTTTGCAAGAAATCTAGCCCAAAAGTCGAAATGGGCTAAAACTTTTCGGACAAAAATTGGACAAACCGCTCTATGGATTTTGGTGCTCTTGGTGTCTATGGAAAGCTCTCAAGGTGTAGATGGTGTTTAACACAAGACCCTGCCCAATTGGTGGCCGGATTTCGACAGAGTCAGGCCGAGCGTCTGAGGAGGAGTTCACGCGTTTCCGCCACTGGGACGACGGCCACGCCGGAGGCATCAGGCGCTGGCACGGGCGAGGTGGGGAGGCGGCGGCGAGGCCTGGGGGTGAGGGAGGAGAGAGAAAACGGGAGAGAGAGGAGAAGAGGAAACGCGCGCGGTAAGAAAAAGAAGAAGAAGAAGAAGGAGCTGGCTCGATTCAGCCAGTCCGATCCGATCAGGTTTGATTCGATCGGTTCGATTCAGGATACCTGAAATTAAATTTTTACTCTGCATTGGGACCAAAAACGAGGTCCAAAAATTCTGAAAAAATTTCAGAAAACTCAAAAAAATTCATAAAATCCAAATATATTTTTAGTTTTGCCACGTGGTCTTTAAATTAATTTTTAAAAATTATCAAAGTTTTATATTTTCGGAAAATCAAACCCGATTTCTAAAATCCAAAAAATTTCAAATAATTTCCTAAAATTTAAATAAAATTAAAACATTAATATTACTCACAAAATAATAAATTTAAAAATTTGGGGTGTTACATTCTTCCTCCCTTACAGAAAATTCGTCCTCGAATTTTTACACAAGGCAGAATAAGGTACTGAATTATACATTGAATAGATAAGGGTACTTGCTACGCATGTCCCGCTCTGACTCCCAGGTGCATTCTTCCACTGACTGGCTCCTCCACAAAACCTTAATCATAGGGATCTGTTTTGATCTTAGCTGCCTCACTTGGTAGTCCACTATGGCTACAGGTTGCTTCTCAAACGTCAAGTTTTCTTTCAGCTCTACTACTTCCGACTGTAGCACATGAGAAGGATCAAGTATGTATTTCCTGAGCATGGAGATGTGAAATACAGGATGAACATGAGAAAGGTTTGGTGGTAGCTCCAACCGGTAGGCAACTGCTCCAACTCTATTAATAATCTCAAAAGGTCCAATATACCGAGGTGCCAACTTACCCTTCTTTCTAAATCTCATGACTCCCTTCATCGGAGAAACCTTCAGGAATACGTAGTCGCCTACTGCAAACTCCACACCCCTCCGTCTGGGGTCTGCATAACTCTTCTCTCTACTGAAAGCTGTTTTCAATCGTTCCCTGATTAAAGGAACTATCTCTGAAGTGTACTGCACTAGGTCTACATCATGCACCTTCGCTTCTCCCATTTCCGTCCAACACAAAGGAGACCTACACTTTCTTCCATATAGTGCCTCATAGGGTGCCATCCCTATGCTGGAATGGTAACTATTGTTGTAGGCAAACTCCACCAAAGGTAGCTGATCATCCCATTGACCTCCAAAATCCAAAACACTCATGCGAAGCATGTCTTCCAGTGTTTGGATTGTCCTTTCGAACTGTCCGTCCGTCTGAGGGTGAAAAGTAGTACTAAAGTTCAATTGTATGCCAAGTGCCTCTTGCAACTTCCTCCAAAGCTGAGAAGTGAACTGGGGCCCTCTATCAGATATTATGGAAGCCGAAACTCCATGCAATTTGATTATTTCTCGAATATAGAGTCGAGCGTACTGTGCAACAGAATATGTGATCTTCACAGGCAAGAAGTGAGCTGATTTAGTCAAGCGATCTATAATTACCCATATCGAATTATATCCTTACGTGGTACGAGGCAACCCAGTCACAAAATCCATAGTAATCATCTCCCACTTCCATTATGGGATAGGGAGCTCTTGCAGCTTCCCTGACGGTCTCTAGTGTTCAAACTTCACCTTCTGACAAGTCAAGCACTTGGACACAAAGTCTGCTATGTCTCTCTTCATGCCATTCCACCAATAGCTATCTTTTACATCATGGTACATCTTAGTGGAGCCTGGGTGGACATTGTACAGTGTATAGTGTGCCTCTCGCATGATTTCATTTCTGAGATTGTCCACGTCGGGTACACATATCCTGGAACCTTGCATAAGGGCGCCATCACTGGCAAATCCAAACTCACCACCTTCACCCTGCTGTACTCTTTCTATGATCTTCATCAATTGTTGGTCTCTGTGCTGGGAAACTCTAACTCTATCTCGCAGGTCTGGTCTCACTAAAAAGTGAGCCAACAATACCCCCTCATCTGAAAGATCTAGGATTAGACCTTGATCCATCAACTCATGTACTTCCTGAATCAACGGTCTCTTCTCCACTGCTATGTGCGCCAAACTGCCAGAAGATTTTCTGCTCAAAGCATCTGCTATTACATTGGCCTTCCCAGGGTGGTACTGGATGGTGCAATCATAGTCCTTCAGAAGCTCCATCCATCTCCTCTGTCTCAAGTTTAAATCCCTCTGTTGGAAGATGTACTTCAAACTCTTGTGGTCGGTGTATATCTCGCACACTTCACCATACAGGTAGTATCTCCAGATTTTTAGTGTAAAGACTACAGCCGCCATCTCCAAATCATGGGTGGGGTAGTTCTGCTCCTGCCTCTTCAGCTGCCTTGAAGCATAAGCCACTACTTTTCCATTCTGTATCAAAATACACCCTAAGCCAACTCTGGAGGCGTCACAGTACATGGTATATCCTTCACCACTCATCGGTAGTGTCAACACAGGGGCGGTGGTTAGATACTCCTTAAGCTTCTGGAAACTCTCCTCACAGTCATCTGTCCACATGAATGGAACATTCTTCCGAGTCAACTTAGTTAGGGGAGCTGCTATCCTGGAAAAATCCTGCACAAAACGCCTATAGTAGCCAGTTAGGCCCAGAAAACTTCGCACCTCAGTGACTGTTGTAGGCCTAAGCCAATCAGTTACAGCCTCAATTTTCTTGGGATCCACTTGAATGCCTTTACTAGAAACCACGTGTCCCAAGAATGAGATGCTTTCTAGCCAAAATTCACATTTTGAAAATTTGGCATATAGCTGGCGCTCCCTCAAAGTCTGCAACACCATCCTCAAGTGCCACATGTGTTCTTCCTCAGTCCGAGAGTATACCAAAATATCATCTATGAATACGATGACAAAATGGTCCAGGAATGGCCTGAACACCCTATTTATCAGGTCCATAAAGGCTGTTGGTGCATTAGTGAGTTCAAAAGACATCACCAAGAACTCATAATGACCATATCTTGTCCTGAATGCTGTTTTGGACACATCCTCATTCCTGATTCTCAACTGATGATAGCTTGATCGTAGGTCTATCTCGGAAAAGAATGTAGCTCCTTGGAGCTGATCAAACAGGTCATCGATTCGAGAAAATGGATACTTGTTCTTCACAGTCACCTTGTTCAGCTGTCTATAGTCAATTCACATCCTCAAGGACCCATCCTTCTTTCTCACAAATAGAACAGGAGCACCCATGGTGAAGTGCTCGGACGTATGAAACCCTTGTCCAAAAGCTCCTGTAGTTGCTCCTTTAACTCTTTCAATTCTACTGGTGCCATCCTGTAAGGTAGCATTGATATGGGGTTTGTACCCGGTACAACATCAATGTAGAACTCTATTTCCCTTCCTGGTGGCAACCCTGGAAGCTCCTTAGGGAAGACAACCATGAATTCTCTGACAACAGGAACATTTTCCATATTGACACCTTCTACAGATGTATCTCTTACCAATGCCAAATACCCTTGACATCCACGCCTCAACATTTTTCTAGCATTAATTGCTGACACCAAATTATATGGAGCCATGCTCCTGTCACCATCAAAGCTAAACTCTTCCACACCAGGTATGTAGAAATATACCTTTTTGTTCCTGCAGTCTAAAGTGGCATAATGAGTTGCCAACCAATCCATTCCCAAGATTACATCGAAATCCATTACTGGTAGAGGAACCAAGTCTGCTGGGAGGATCTTTCCATCCACTACTACTGGGCTACCCGGAAAAACCATGTCTACATCTATGTTATCACTAAGTGGGGTAGCTACAGACAAAGGGCATTCTAAAGTTGTAGGGTTTCTACCCAATCTCATGGCAAATACAGGGGAGACAAATGAGTGCGTAGCACCCGGATCTATCAAAACATGAGCCTCATAGGAACAGACTAGAAGAATACCTGCCACAACTGCATTGGAAGCCTGAGCATCCTGGTGGGTCAGAGTGAAAACCCGAGCTTCACCCCTACCCTGCGTTGCAAAACCCTGATACTGACTTCTACCCCCTGATCTGCCTCCAAATCCATGTCCCCCTTGTCCTCGGCCCTGTTGGCCACTGAACTGATTGCCTGCCATGCTGGAAGCACCAGGATACAACTGACAAGGAACATTTGCAACAGAACCCTGTGACCCCATCTGTGGCTCGCTGAACACGGGGCATTCCCTAGCAAAGTGACCTTGTTGGCCACATCTGAAGCATACTCCTGAACTCATCATACAAGGTCCTGAATGTCCTCTTCCACACTATGCACAAGGTGCCAAAGAGGATCCTGAACCAGACCCAGAACTGCTGTATCCCAAACTATGACCACTGTTGGATCAGTACCCTGGTCTGAATCCTCGAGATTTGAGTCTAAAACCAGTCCTCTTATTCCTGCTTCTTCCTCTGTAATTAGTTTGGCCACCGCTATCCGTAGTACCCATGTGGGGAACACCTGAAGAGCCCTCTGCTCTATTTTTCTTTGCCCTTTTGCTGTCATTAACAGTATAGCTAATCTCAATCTGTCTGGCTCGATCAACTACCACATCAAAAGACTGATCAGACATCATGGCCAGGTTTGCATACCTCCTGTCAAGCCCCTTTAGGAACCTCTTCACCTTCATAGTTTCTGTAGCTACTGTTGTAGGGGCATACCTGCTCAGTTCCAGAAATTCTGTAGCATATTCATCTACAGACCTGCCATTCTGCCTTAAGGCCTCAAAGGCCCACTGCTTTTGATCTCTAAAAGTTTCTGGTACAAACCAGCTGATAAACAGTTCTATAAACTGGGTCCATAACAAACCTTCCACCCATGGTAATATGTAGTCATTCATCTATTGTCTAGGCATAGGCCCCATGACATGCTTCATACACTCTATAAGTCTCTTATCAGTCAACTGCAACTCCGTCCCTACCTGTCTGTAGGAATCTAAAAACCGATAAGCATCATCTGACACATCGTAAGTACCCGGTACCAACTTCTTGAAATTGATTATCTGTTTGTAAGGTTCCCCTCTTGGTGCGGTGGACTACTACTACTGGGGAGGGTGGACCATATACTGTGTCATCATATCGATGGTTCTCTGCAAACCAGCTAGAGTAGCTGCCATTGGGTCCATGAGACCCAGTGCCATAAAAGACTGATCCTGAACTGATGGCAGTTGCTCTTCTACTTGAGCAGCTCTAGGCCTCCTACCCTGCCTCCTCGGGGCAGGCGCCTCATCCTGTGCCGACACCTCGTCAGGCACATCTGGTTCTGGTGCAGTGGTAGCTCTCCTGCTTCTATGCATTTTCCTGGAATTCAGTATCATTAGCCCACAAAATTTCAAAACTGCATATTACACACAATTATATGAAGTAGAAACTGGAAGCAAAGATGACAATGCAAGACGAATGTGGACCGTATTTCCGCATGTGACTCCTGTTAGACTCTTTCCAACACTTTAGACAATTATTCCCTATGAATCTGGAGCCTAAGCTCTGATACCACATTTTTCACGACCCAACCTATGGGCCGGACCTTCACTAGGACCTGGGCCAGCCTAAAGCCCTCGAGGCCCGTGTAAGCCTAACTATTCCTTAACCCAACTCTAAGGCCCATTGGGCCCAATTTTAAGAATTCAACCGGATAGAGTCTGACCATAAAGTGGACCTTTCAACGGGGAGTTTTTAGCTCACCCGACCCGTAAACACGATATATAATCATTTGGGGAGCTCAGCTCACTCTCCACATACTCAATGTCATAAAAATAAATGGGAGCTCAGCTCCCTCATCCAGTCCATCAAACATGCATATAATAATACATTTACAGGTCCAACATGATAATTATATTACAGACCCAAATCAAATAAATATTTCTAACACATGCGGAAATTCTAGGAGTTAATAGAATTACACAAACATTAATAAACAACCTGCGAAGGAGAAAAGTAGGTTAACCACAACAAAAATCCTCCTGTAGCCTGAAAAATAATGAACAGGAGTGAGCGTTCAACTCAGAGAGTAAAATATCAATTTTAACCATAATCTCTATAACTATCTAAAGCTAATGCACCCTGTAGAGTGAAATGCAACATCGACAATATTTTCACATCATAACAGCAAAAAGGTAATTTGGAGCACTCACACACCCGATAATGTTAAACAATACATATATGGGAGCTAATCCCCTATACAGCTCTCTTAATCCAAACTGTGCCAGCGAAGAACTCAAGCTCGGACTTCCACTTAATAAACCAAATCAGGGTCCCAGCGAAGAACTCAAGCCGTGTCCACCCCGAAGGACTGAGTCCCAGTGAAGATCTCAAGCCGTGTCTACCCATCCTGTCCATAGCCAACACCACACCACGACTCACGCACGCCAACTCACGCACACTACTCCAAATTACCACAACAACATCCATGGCACTTAACAGTTATGAATGCAACATAAAACGTGCCTATAGTTTAACTACATAGATATTTACATATAAGTGATGCATGGGCATGCTTGAACATATAATAATATTGAAATTACAATTAAAATTAATATTTTACTCACAGACTTAACAACAGTCATTGTGGCGACTGGGCGGAGGAAGAAGGCTGTCCTGGCTCACCTGACAGTTTTATTACAATCATTTAATAAATTTGACTTAATACAAACTAAGAAAAAGACCAAAGACGTCCTAAGCCGTGTCGAAAATCCGGCAGAGTCTCCCCTATACCTATGACCTACCCAACCTGCAAATGGGTTTAAAATACACTTCTATATCTACCAACCATACACCCATAACTCAATCATATCACACAGCCCCTCTTGGGCCCATCCAAATAGTCATCAATCACAATATGTAAAATTACAATTTAGTCCTTATAATTGACCCTTTTTGCAAAAACTGCCCAAATAAACTCTTAAAATTCTAAAACTTTGCCCCGCGGTCCTTAGCAATATTACTAGGCTAATGCAAAAAGAATCATAATTTTCTAAGCTACCACGAATATTTTATGGATTTTTAATCCCATTTAAGCACTGGAAAATTACAAAAAAGCAAGGTTTGGGTTTACCTATGCCAATTCCGATCTCGGGAACGTGCTCGGGGTGTCTGACAATGGTGGGGTAACCAAAATCTCGATCCAATTCCAAGACTTTTTCGGTAGCCGGTTTGTCTGGCCGGAAATTCACAGACCCAGACAACTGTCGAATTTCCATGAATTGAAGGTACCTACACGAAGCCCACAATACGAGGGTTAGTATAAAATTTTCACAGAATTTTCCAAGCTCATTTAATGCTCGAAAAAATATTGCGAAGTTTCGTGAGACCCACCAAAAAATGGTGTCGGAAAATTTCGAAATTTATATTGCCGTGAAGCTCTCGACTACTGGAGTGCTCTAGTACTCTCGGTTTCCTCGTGGGGTTCACGGTTTGTGAGAAATCTAGCTCAAAAATCGAAATGGGCTAAAACTTCCCGGACAAAAAATTAGACAAACCGCTTGATGAATTTTGGTGTTCTTTGTGTCTATGAAAAGCTCTCGAGGTGTAGATGGTCTTTGACATAAGACCGGGTCCAATTGGTGGCCGGATCGGCAGGATTTCGGCCAGAAAGCTGAAGCGTCGCGCGTGCACAGGGGAGGAGTTCGCGCGCGTTTTCCCGCTACCTGGGACGACGGCTGGCCGTGGGGAGGCACTGGGGCGACGCAACAGCGAGGTGGGGAGGCTGGGGAGGTGGCGGCGTGGCCTGGGGATGAGGGAGGAGAGAGAAAACGCGAGAGAGAGGAGAAGAGGAAACGCGCGCGGGAAGAAAAAGAAGAAGAAGAAGGAGCTGGCCCGATCCGGTCCGGTTCGATTCAGGGTACCCGAAATTAAATTTTTACTCTGTCTTGGGATAAAAAATGAGGTCCAAAAATTTCGAAAAAATTCCAGAAAACTTAGAAAAATCTATAGAATCCAAATATATTTTTAGTTTTACCACGTGGTCTTTAAGTTAATTTTTAAAAATCATCAAAGTTTTATATTTTCGGAAAATCAAACCCGATTTCTAAAATCCAAAAAATTTTAAAAAAATTTCCTAAAATTTAAATAAAATTAAAATATTAATATTACTGACAAAATAATAAATTTAAAAATTTAGGGTGTTACAATTAAATTATTAATAAAAATATTTTTTATGTAAATTATTAATTAATATATATAAAATAAATGAATTTTAATATTTTTTAAATAATAATAATTTAATTTGAGATGAATTTAAGTATTGAAAATAAAAATTAAGTTTGGGTTTGAATATATTGATTTTAACAGATATTTAAATCATTGTCATCCCTTAATATATTGATTTATAAATTATAATTGAAATTACGATTCACATAATTAAATACTTGATATTAATTTTTAAATGAAACATTTAAAAAAAAAGATAAATATAATTTATAAGTTGATGGAAATAATATTTAACTATAAATAAAAATTAAACTTCATTACAATTATTTTGTGATAACTTATCCATTACATCTTTTATTAGAGTGCCTAACGAAGAGTAAGAAGATCCACCTTCCATTAAGGCCCTTCTACTCTTCTCACCCATCTCTTTCACCTTCTTTCTTTTCTCATTACCATGCTCCATCAAACACCTTATTCCTCTCTCTATCTCATCACAATTCACAATTATTTCACTGTTCTTCCTATAATCGATTTTAATTTCTACTGCTAATTCCATCTCTATCACCATTTCAAATGCATTAAACTGTTGTTCTGCATTCATTGGCCATGTGGCAATTGGGACACCAAACCATATGCTTTCCAGTATAGAATTCCATCCACAATGTGAAATAAATCCTCCGACGGCTGGATGAGCCAAGACAGCCACTTGTGGAGCCCATCCTATCACCTTTCCAATCCCAATTATTCGATCCAAGAATCCTTTGGGCAAGGCTTCTTGTGGATCCTCATAATCACTAGAAGATGCTAGGAAACTCGGAGGTGCCGGTCGACGTATTGACCACAAGAATCGATGACCACTATGCTCTAGTGCACAAGCAATCTCTTTCACTTGATTCTCACTAAAGCTCCCCTTGCTACCAAAGCACAAGAATACTACTGACAATGGAGGCTGATCATCAAGCCATTGCATGATTTCCTTGTGACTGTTTCTTCCATCTAACCCCAAATCTAAAATAGGTCCCATAGGGTAAACAGGAGGCATTTTTAAAGACTCAATCGCATAGGATTCCAACTCCAAGAATGTATTTACTATAATACCCTTAGCTTCTCTAAACCTTCTCGTGTTGTCAAGCATAAAAGGAAACCACTCTTTGCTCAACATTGCAGAAGGCATAACCCTACCGGGAAATGGGTTTACCAAACTTGGCACTTTCAACTCAGCATCTGAGTCCTTGAACTCAGTGGGGTCAAATTTCTCTTCATCATGAATCTTTTGCACATAAAGCATGAAGCCAAGAAAAGCTGCGCCCGATGTAAAGAAAATGTAACACGGAACCCCAAATTCATTAGCCACATCTATCATCGACAAGCAGAATGTATCAACGACAAAACCTACCAGCTGAGGCGAGTCAACACTTGACACAAAGTCAGACTGAGTGATCTTCAACACAGCTTCTTTGACATGGGATTTCTGACTCTTAACGAAAGAAGAGAAACTAAATAATTCAGTCTCATCTTTGGGCAGATTAATGAATCGGAGACGAGTAGATACAATAGAGGAGGACGCTCGCTGAGATTCGATGTAGCTATGAACTTTGGAGTTGATAGAAGAATGATTGAGGATAAGGACAGTGATGGAGAGCTGATGGCAGCGAGTAAGAAGAACCTTTGCTACTTCCACCGCCGATACAATATGGCCAATACCAGGGGCGGGGACGAAAACAAGCTGGGCTTTCTCCATTTTAGTACTGATGTTCTTAGTTTTGCTGTAAAGTGTAGAAGATAAAGGAATAAGGACGATCGCGATAAGGCTGAGGTATTTGTCGTTGCAGCAGTACTTGAGGTTGGCTACTTGTTGAGAAAAAAATTATTGAAAAATATATTAAATTTAATTTTAAAATTATTTTTTAATTAATATATATTTATTATAGCGAATAATACAAGCGACGTCTTGGCTTCGCCGGTTGGAGTCCTTCTGTGCGAGTTTCTGTCGTTTTAGGCTCCCTTATCCTTTTCACCGCCTTGCAAAAGTTGATTGAGCCCATGAAAAGAGAATATATTTAGTGATTTTTTTTTTTAATTTCGCAATATACATCAATGGTTACTTAACATTGACTAATGAAAATCAACATTATGTAAACATTGTATTATATTTTTCTATTCATAATTTTGTAGATGGATATTAAATTCGATTCGGAACTTACCCGAAGAATCGAGTTAAAAGATAATTAGTTCAATCAACAAATTTTTACAAATTAATTAAATATTACACTTATTAATATTTAAATAAATTTAATCAATTAAATTTTATTTTTAAAATTAATATTTCAAAAATTATTAAATTATATTAAAAAAATAACAATAAAAAATTTAAAATAAATATATGTGAAAATTTTTTATCGGTAATTATCAATGAATTATATTTAGTCAGTAATACTAAGAAAAAAATATAAAAGAAAAATTTTAAAAAACTTAAAAGATTTTACATACAAAATTTTTTTCATCGATAATTACCAATGAACTTACTTTTTATAAGTAATATTAAAAAGAAAATAAAAAATAAAATTTTGAAATAAACACCTACAAAAATTTTTCGTCAATAATTACCAACGAATAATATTTAGTCAGTAATACTAAAAAGAAAATATAAAAAAAATCTGAAAAAACTTGAAAATTTTTACCTACAAAAATATTTTATCAATAATTGCCCTTTTTATAAGTAATATTAAGAAGAAAATAAAATATAACATTTAAAATAAATACCAACAAAAATTTTTCATCGGTAATTATCAACAAATCATATTTACTTGGTAATACTAAGAAGAAAATAGAAAAGAATTTTGAAAAATCTTAAAAATTTTTACCTACAAAAATATTTCGTTAGTAATGACCAACGAACTCACTTTTTGTAGGTAATATTAAGAAAAAAATAAAAAAATAAAATTTTAATATAAATACCTATGAAAATTTTTTGTTGGTAATTACTAATTAACTATATTTAATAGATAATATTAAGAAAAAAATAAAAAAGGAAAATTTTGAAAAAGCTTACAAATTTTTACTTACAAAAATATTTCATCAGTAATTAGCAATGAACTCACTTTTTGTAAGTAATTACTAACGAACTTATTTTTGTAAGTAATATTAAGAAGAAAATAAAAAATAAAATTTTAAAATAAATACCTACGAAAATTTTTTATCGGTAATTACTAATGAATCATATTTAGGCTATAATACTAAGAAGAAAATATAAAAGAAAAATTTGACAAAGCATAAAAATTTTTACCTATAAAAATGTTTCATGAGTAATTTCCAACGAACTCGCTTTTTGTAGGTAATATTAAGAATAAAATAAAAAAATAAAATTTTAATGTAACACCCCAAAATTTTATTAATTATGAGTATTTTTGATATTTAAATTTTATTTAAATTTTAGGAATTTTTTTGAGATTTTTCGGATTTTAAAAATCGGGTTCGATTTTTCGAAAATATAAACTTTGATGATTTTTAAAAATTAATTTAAAGACCACGTGGCAAAACTAAAAATATATTTGGAGTCTACGTATTTTTCTGAATTTTCTGGAATTTTTTCGGAATTTTTGGACCTCGTTTTCGGTCCCGAGGCAGAGTAAAAATTCAAAATTTTGTATTTCGAATCGAACCGGCCGAATCGAACCGGACCGGATCGGACCGGTCGAATCGAACCGGCTCCCTTTCCTTTTTCTTCTCCCGCGCGCGTCTCTCTCTTTCCTCTTTCTTTTCTCTCTCCTCCTCTCCCCTGCGCGCGCGTCGCTCCAGTTTCTCCGGCCAAATCCGGCCGATCCGGCCACCGATTGGACCGGGTCTTGTGTCTAAAATCATCTACTCGGCGAGAGCTTTCCATAGACACCAAGAACGCCGAAATCCATCGAGCGGATTGTCCGATTTTTGCTCGGGAAGATTTTCGCCCATTTCGACTTTTGGGCTAGATTTCTCAAAAACCGTGAATCCCACGAGAAAACCGAGGCTACCAGCACGCTCCACTCGACGAGAGCTTCGCGGGATATTAATTTCAAAATTTTCCGACAACGTTTTTCGGTGGGTCCCACGGAACTTCGCAGTGTAATTTCGAGCATTAAATGAGCTTAGAAAATTCTGAAAAATTTATGTACTAACCCCCGTGTTATGGGCTTCGTGTAGGTATCCTCGATTCGCGGAAATTCGACAGTTGACCGGGTCTGCAAATTTCGGGCCAGACAGACCCGTTACCGGAAAAGTCTCCGAATTGGACCGAGGTTTTGGCTAGCCCCCCATTGTCAGACGTCCCGAGCGCGTTCCCGAAGTCGGAATCGGCAAAGGTAAACCCGAACCTTGCTTTTTCGTAATTTTCTAGTGCTTAAATAGGATTAAAAATCCATAAAATATTCGTGGTAGCTTAGAAAATTACGATTCTTTTTGCAATAGCTTAGTAATATTGCTAAGGACCGTGGGGCAAAGTTTTATAATTTTTAGAGCTTGTTTGGGCAGTTTTTGCAAAAATGATCAATAATAAGGACTAAATTGAAATTTTTCGTATTGTGATGGATGATTGATTTGATGGGCCCTGGAGGGTCTGTTTGATTTGATTGAACTTTTGATATAAGGATTGTTATTATAGAAGTGCGTTTTTAGCCCTTTTTGAGTTGGGTAGGTCCTAGGTATAGGAGACTACTGGGATTTTCTACGACTTAGGGCGTACTTGATCTTTTCTTTGTTTGTATTGAGTCGGTGTATTAAATAATTGTAATATAATTGTCGGTGAGCGATGCCTTCTTCCTCCGCCCAGCCGTCACAGTAATTTGTCGTCAAGTTTGTGAGTAAAATATTAATTTTAACTGTAATTTCGATATTATTATATGTTCAGCATGCCCATGCATCACTTATATGCATATATTTATGTAGTTAAACTCTAGGCACGAATTATGTTGCATTGATAAGCATTAATGTGCCATGAGTGTTGTTGTGGTAATTTGGAGGCGGTGTCGTGCGTTGGCGTGCGTGTGATGTGGTGTGGACTATGGATGGGACGGGTAGACACGGCTTGAGTTCTTATGGGACCGGTCCTTCGGGTAGACACGGCTTGAGTTCTTCATTGGGACCCGATTTGGTATTTAAGTGGAAGTCAGAAATGAGTTCTTGGCACAGTTGGATTTAAGAGAGCTGTATAGGGGATCAGCTCCCATATACTATGAATGATGTTACAGGGTGTGTGAGTGCTCCAAATTACCTTTTTGATGCTATGATGTGAATATGATGTTAATGTTGCATTTCACTCTACAGGTTGCATTAGTTTCAGATAGTTATAGAGATTATAGTTAAGATTGATATTTTACTCTCTGAGTCGAACGCTCACTCCTGTTCAAAAATTTTTACAGGCCACAGGAGGATATTTTGTTCTGGGTTAACCTGCTTTTATCCTTCGCAGGTTGTTTATCCATGTTTGTGTAATTTTAATTACTCCTAGAATTTTCGCATGTGTTAGCGGATTTATTTGAATTTGGTGCGTAATATTTTTATCATGTTGGACTGTAAACTTAAATATGTTATGTATGTTTGATGGATTGGATGAGGAGCCGAGCTCCCATTTATTTTATGTTGATGAGTATGTGGAGGGTGGTGAGCTCCCCAATTGAGTATTAATTGAGTTAACAGGACGGGTGAGTAAAAAACTCACCTATGGAAAGTCCATTTTAAGGACGGACTCTGTCCGTTTGGTTTCTTGAATTTGGTCCCAATGGGCCTCGAGTGGGTAAATGAGCAGTTAAGGCTTACTACGGGCCTCGGGGCTTTAGGGTGGCCTGAGTCCTAGTCTTGGTCCGGACCATATGTTGGGTCGTGACAAATGTGGTATCAGAGCTTAGGCTCCAGATTCTTAGGGTATGTTGTCTAAAGTGTTGGGAAGAGTCTAATAGGAGTCACATGAGGAAATATAGGGTCCACATTCGTCTTGCATTGTCATCTTTGCTTCTAGTTTCTGCTCCATATGTTATGTATAAATATGAGTCTATAGAGTTTGTATAATGTGCGATTTTGAATGTTGTGGGCTAATCTTCTGAATTTCGGAAAATGCGTAGAAGCGAGAGCGCCATCGCACGAGAACCAGATGTGCCTGACGAGGTGTCGGCACAGGATGAGGCGCCTGCCCCGAGGAGGCGGGGTAGGAGGCCTAGAGCTGCTCAAGTAGAGGAGCAGCAACCCGATCTGAGCGAGTCCTTTATGGCACAGGTCCCATGGACCCCATGGCGGCTACTCTAGTCTGCGAGAGAACCATCGACATGATGGCTCAAGATATAGTCCATCCTCCACAGCAGCGATCCACCGCACCAAGAGAGGAATCTTACAAACAGATCATCAACTTCAAGAAGTTGGTGCCAGGTACCTATGATGTGTCGACGATGCATATCGGTTTTGGATTCCTGAGCGGCAGGAAAGCAATTACAGTTGACTGATAGAAGACTGATAGAGTGTATGCAGCACGTCATGGGGCCCATGCCTAGACAATGGATGAATGACTACGTGTTACCTCGGATGGAGGGTTTGACATGGGCTCAGTTTGTGGAACTTTTCATCAATCGGTTCGTGCCAGAAAGCTTCAGAGATCAGAAACAGTGGGCCTTTGAGGCCTTAAGGCGAACGGCAGTGCAGCAGATGAATATGCTCTGAGAATTTACGGAATTGAGCAGATATGCCCCTGCAGCAGTAGCTACAGAAAAGATGAAGGTGAAAAGATTCCTAAAGGGGCTTGACAGGAGGTATGCGAACCTGGCCATGATGTCTGATCAGTCTTTTGATGTGGTGGTTGACCGAGCCAGACAGATAGAGATCAGTTACGCTGTGGATGACAGCGGAAGAGCAAAGAAGAACAAAGCAGAGGGTTCCTCAGGTGTCCCACCCATGGCTACTACAGACAGTGGTGGTCAAACTACTTACAGAGGAAGAAGCAGAAATAAGAGGAGTGGTTTTAGACACAAATCCCGAGGGTTCAGACCAGGGTACGGATCCAGCAGTGGTAACAGTTCAGGGCAAGGCAGTTCTGGCTCTGGTTCAGGATCCTCTTTGGCACCGTGTGCACAGTGTGGAAGAGGACATTCAGGACCTTGTTTGATGGGGTCAGGAGTATGCTTCAGGTGTGGCCAACCGGGCCACTTTGCTAGAGACTGCCCGTTTGATGAGCCACGGATGGGGTCACGGGGTTACATGCAAATGTTCCTCGACAATTGTATCCGGTGCTTCCAACATGGCGGCGATCGATTCGGTGGCCAGGCCGAGGACAAGGGGCGTGGATTTGGAGGCGGTCGGGAGGTAGAAGTCGATGTGGTTACGCCACTCGGGGTAGGGGTCAAGCTCGGGTTTTCACCGACCCACCGGGATGCTCGAGCTTCAAATGCGGTTGTGGCAGGTATTCTTCTGGTCTGTTCTTATGAGGCTCGTGTTTTAATAGATCCGGGTGCTACGCACTCATTTGTCTCCCCTGTGTTTGCCATCAGATTGGGTAGAAACCCTACAACTTTAGATTGACCTTTGTCGAGCTACCCCAATTAGTGACAACATAGAAGTAGACATGGTATTTCCGGGTAGCACATTAGTAGTGGATGGAAAGATCCTCACAGCAGACTTGGTTCCTTTACCAGTAATGGATTTTGATGAAATCTTGAGGATGGATTGGTTGGCAACTCATTACGCCACCTTAGGCTGCGGGAACAAAGGTGTACTTCCACATACAGTGTGGAAGAGTTTAGCTTTGATGGTGACAGAGCGTGGCTCCATATAACTTGGTGTCGGCAATTAGTGCTAGGAAAATGTTGAGGCGTGGATGCCAAGGGTATTTGGCATTGGTGAGAGATACCTCTGTGGAAGGTGTCAGCAAGGAAAATGTTCCTGTTGTCAGAGAATATATGGATGTCTTCCCAGAGGAGCTTCCAGGGTTGCCACCAGGAAGGGAGATAGAGTTTTGCATCGATGTTGTGTCGGGTACAAACCCCATTTCAATGCCACCTTACAGGATGGCACCAGCAGAACTGAAAGAGCTGAAGGAGCAACTACAGGAGCTTTTGGACAAGGGTTTCATACGTCCGAGCACTTCACCCTGGGGTGCTCCTGTTCTATTCGTGAGAAAGAAGGATGGGTCATTGAGGTTGTGTATTGACTACAGACAGCTGAACAAGGTGTCTGTGAAGAATAAGTATCCACTTCCTCGGATCGATGAGTTGTTTGATCAGCTCCAAGTAGCTAGATTCTTTTCCAAGATAGACTGCGGTCGAGCTACCATCAATTGAGAATCGGGAATGAGGCGTGTCCAAAGCGGCTTCGAGGACAAGATATGGTCATTATGAGTCCTTGGTGATGTCTTTTGGACTCACTAATGCACCAGACCTTCATGGACTTGATGAGCAGGGTGTTCAAGTCATTTTGGACCGTTTGTCATCGTATTCATAGATGACATTACGGTATACTCTCGGACCGAGGAAGAACACGTGTGGCACTTGAGGATGGTGTTGCAAACCTTGAGGAGCACGGCTATACGCCAAATTTTCAAAATGTGAATTTTGGCTAGAAAGCATCTCATTCTTGGGACACGTGGTTTCTAGTGGCGGTATTCAAGTGGATCCCAAGAAAATTGAAGTCAGATGGCGATTGGCTTAGGCCTACAACGATCGAGGTGCGAAGTTTTCAGGTTTAGTGGCTACTACAGCGATTTGTGCAAGATTTCTCCGGGATAGCGGCTCCCTAACTAAGTTGACCGGAAGAATGTTCCATTCATTTGGACGGATGATTGTGAGGTGAGTTTCGGAGGCTCAAGGAGTGTCTAACCACCGCCCTGTGTTGACACTACTGTGAGTGGTGAAGGATACACCGTGTATTGTGGCGCCTCGAGTTGGCCTAGGTGTGTTTTGATGCAGAATGGAAAGGTAGTAGCTTATGCTTCAAGGCAACTGAAGAGACATGAGCAGAACTACTCCACCAATGATTTGGAAATGGTGGCTATAGTCTTTGCACTAAAAATCTGGAGACACTACCTGTATGGTGAAGTGTGCGAGATATACACCGACCATAAGAGTTTGAAGTACATTTTCCAACAGAGGATTTAAACTTGAGGCAGAGGAGATGGATGGAGCTTACGAAAGACTATGATTGCACCATCGGTACCACCACAGGAAGGCCAATGTTGTAGCAGATGCTTTGAGCGAGAAAATCTTACAGCGGTTTGGCGCACATTTGATGAGAGAAGAGACCACCGATTCGGGAGGTACATGAGTTGATGGATCAAGGTTTAATCCTAGATCTGTCGGATGAGAATCTGTTAGCTCACTTTTCGGTGAGGCCGGACTTGAGGGACGAGTTAGAGTTTCCCGGCCACGAGACCAACAATTGATGAAGATCATAGAGAGAGTACAGCAGGGTGATGGTGGTGAGTTTGGATTTGCCAATGATGGCGCCCTAGTGCAAGGTTCTAGAATATGTGTGCCCGATGTGGACAATCTCAGGAATGAAATCATGCAAGAGGCACACTACACATCTGCAGTATCCACGAGTTCCACCAAGATGTACCATGATGTGAAAGATAGCTCTTGGTGGAATGGCATGAAGAGAGACATAGCGACTTTGTGTCCAAGTGCTTGACTTGTCGAAGGTGAAGTTTGAACACGAGAGACCGTCGGGAAGCTGCAAGAGCTCCCTATCCCGGAATGGAAGTGGGAAATGATCACTATGGATTTTGTGGTAGGTTGCCTCGTACCACGCGAGGATATGATTCGATATGGGTAATTGTGGACCGCTTGACCAAATCGGCTCACTTCTTACTGTAAAGATTACCTACTACGTGGCACGGTATGCGGCTCTACATTCGAGAAATAGTCGATTGCATGGAGTTAGGCTTCCATAATATCGACAGAGGGCTGATTCACTTCTCGATTTTGGAGAAAGTTGCAGGAGGCACTTGGCACACATTTGAACTTAATTACGTCTTTCCACCCTCAGACAGCCGGACAGTCCGAACGGACAATCCAAACACTGGAAGACATGCTTCGCATGAGTGTCTTGGATTTTGGAGGTCAATGGGATGAGGCTAGCTTTAGTGGAGTTTGCCTACAACAACGATTATCACTCCGGCATAGGATGGAACCCTATGAGTCACTATATTGAAGAAAGTGTATGTCTCCTCTATGTTGGGCAGAAATGGGGAAGCGAAAGTGCATGATGTAGACCTAGTGCGGTACACTTGAGGTAGTTCCTTTAATCAGGAACGGCCGAGGACGGCTTTCGATGAAGCGTAAGAGTTATGCACCCAGACGGAGGGATGTGGAGTTTGCGATGGCGACTATGTATTCTGAAGGTTTCTCCAATGAAGGAGTCATGAGGTTTGGAAAGAAAGGCAAGTTGGCACCTCGGTATATCGGACCTTTTGAGGTTCTTGATAGAGTTGGAGCGATTGCCTACCGGTTGGAGCTACCACCCAACCTCTCTCACGTTCATCCGTGTTTCACATCTCCATGCTCAGAAATACATTCCGATCCTTCTCATGTCTTTGAATAGGATGTGATAGAACTAAAGGAAAATTTGACATTTGAGGAGCGACTGTAGCCATAGTGGACTACCAAGTGAGGCAGTGAGATCTAAGCAGATCCCTATGGTTAAGGTTTTGTGGAGAGTCGATCGGTGGAAGAGTGCACTGGGAGTCGAGCGGGACATGCGTAGCAAGTACTCTTATTTGTTCAATGTATAATCATGTACTTTATTCGCCTTGTGTAAAAATTCGAGGGCGAATTTTACGTAAGGGGGAAGAATGTAACACCCCAAAATTTTATTAATTATGAGTATTTTTGATATTTAAATTTTATTTAAATTTTAGGAATTTTTTTGAGATTTTTCGGATTTTAAAAATCGGGTTCGATTTTTCCGAAAATATAAACTTTGATGATTTTTAAAAATTAATTTAAAGACCACGTGACAAAACTAAAAATATATTTGGAGTCTATGTATTTTTGAATTTTACGAATTTTTGAATTTTTGGACCTCGTTTTCGGTCCCGAGGCAGAGTAAAAATTCAAAATTTTGTATTTCGAATCGAACCGGCCGAATCGAACCGGACCGGATCGGACCGGTCGAATCGAACCGGCTCCCTTTCCTTTTTCTTCTCCCGCGCGCGTCTCTCTCTTTCCTCTTTCTTTTCTCTCTCCTCCTCTCCCCTGCGCGCGCGTCGCTCCAGTTTCTCCGGCCAAATCCGGCCGATCCGGCCACCGATTGGACCGGGTCTTGTGTCTAAAATCATCTACTCGGCGAGAGCTTTCCATAGACACCAAGAACGCTGAAATCCATCGAGCGGATTGTCCGATTTTTGCTCGGGAAGATTTTCGCCCATTTCGACTTTTGGGCTAGATTTCTCAAAACCGTGAATCCACGAGAAAACCGAGGCTACCAGCACGCTCCACTCGGCGAGAGCTTGGGATATTAATTTCAAAATTTTCCGACAACGTTTTTGGTGGGTCCCACGGAACTTCGCGATGTAATTTCGAGAGCATTAAATGAGCTTAGAAAATTCTGAAAAATTTATGTACTAACCCCGTGTTATGGGCTTCGTGTAGGTATCCTCGATTCGCGGAAATTCGGCGATTGACCAAGATGCGCAAATTTCGCCGCAGACTGCACGAAAAGTCTCCGAATTGGACCGAGGTTTTGGCTAGCCCCCATTGTCGACGTCGAGCGCGTTCGAAGTCGGAATCGGCAAAGGTAAACCGAACCTTGCTTTTTCGTAATTTTCTAGTGCTTAAATAGGATTAAAAATCCATAAAATATTCGTGGTAGCTTAGAAAATTACGATTCTTTTGCAATAGCTTAGTAATATTGCTAAGGACCGTGGGGCAAAGTTTTATAATTTTTAGAGCTTGTTTGGGCGGTTTTGCAAAAATGATCAATAATAAGGACTAAATTGAAATTTTCGCATTGTCATGGATGATTGATTAGAAGCCCCAAGGAGTGGCTGTTTGAAATGATAGAACTGTTGATGTATGGATTGTTAATATAAAAGTGCGTTATTAGACCAGTTTCAGTTTGGGTATGTACTAGGTATAGGGGAGACTGTAGGATTTTCGCACGACTTAGGGCGTGCTTGATCTTTTCTTTTGTTTGTATTGAGTCAGACTGTATTAAATAATTGTAATATAATTGTCAGGTGAGCCGGGACAGCCTTCTTCCTCCGCCCAGCCGTCACAGTAATTTGTCGTCAAGTTTGTGAGTAAAATATTAATTTTAACTGTAATTTCGATATTATTATATGTTCAGCATGCCCATGCATCACTTATATGCATATATTTATGTAGTTAAACTCTAGGCACGAATTATGTTGCATTGATAACTGTTAATGTGCCATGAGTGTTGTTGTGGTAATTTGGAGGCGGTGTGCGTGCGTTGGCGTGCGTGTGATGTGGTGTGGACTATGGATAGGGCGGGTAGACACGGCTTGAGTTCTTCATTGGGACCGGTCCTTCGGGTAGACACGGCTTGAGTTCTTCACTGGGACCCGATTTGGTATTTAAGTGGAAGTCCGAAATGAGTTCTTCACTGGCACAGTTGGATTTAAGAGAGTCAGATAGAGGATCGGCTCCCATATACTATGAATGATGTTACAGGTGTGTGAGTGCTCCAAATTACCTTTTTGATGCTATGATGTGAATATGATGTTAATGTTGCATTTCACTCTACAGGTTGCATTAGTTTCAGATAGTTATAGAGATTATAGTTAAGATTGATATTTTACTCTCTGAGTCGAACGCTCACTCCTGTTCAAAAATTTTTACAGGCCACAGGAGGATATTTTGTTCTGGGTTAACCTGCTTTTATCCTTCGCAGGTTGTTTATCCATGTTTGTGTAATTTTAATTACTCCTAGAATTTCCGCATGTGTTAGCAGTATTTATTTGAATTTGGTCTGTAATATTTTTATCATGTTGGACCTGTAAACTTAAATATGTTATGTATGTTTGATGGATTGGATGAGGGAGCTGAGCTCCCATTTATTTTATGTTGATGAGTATGTGGAGGGTGAGCTGAGCTCCCCAATTGAGTATTTATTGTGTTTACAGGTCGGGTGAGTCAAAAACTCCCCGTTGGAAAGTCCATTTTATGGCCGGACTCTGTCCGTTTGGTTTCTTGAATTTGGGCCCAATGGGCCTCAGATTTGGGTAAATGAACAGTTAAGGCTTACTACGGGCCTCGGGGGCTTTAGGCTGGCCCAGGTCCTAGTGCCGGTCCGGCCCATAGGTTGGGTCGTGACATTTAAAATAAATTACTCATAAAAATTTTTCGTCAGTAATTACCAACAAATTTATTTTTTATCAGTAATATTAAGAAATAAATAGAAAATAAAATTTTTATAATAAATTACCTATGAAAATCCATTATCAATGATTACTAATGAACTATATTTAGATAGTAATATTAACAAAAAAATAAATAAATTAAAAAGATTACTTACGAAATTTTGTTGTCGGTAATTACTAACGAATTATATTTAGTCAGTAATATTAAGAATAAAATAAAAAAAAATTAAAAAACTTAAAACATATTAATTAGGAAAATTTTTAATCAGTAATTATCAACAAATATTGATTTTATCGATAAATTATAAAAAGTGTGAAAATTCTCACATTATTTATTAATAGGTAAAAGAAGAGTTAGTTTCTTTATAAAAGAAAAGTTACTCTCTAACATATGCCAATTATGGCATAGCCACTATGTGGAGTCTATTTTGGGCCTACTAGTAATTTTATTATACTCATTTAAATCTTAAAGATTAAAAAATAATTTTACATTTGAATTAAAATAGTTAATAATTAATATTTAATTTAAAAAGAATACAAAATTTTAAGAATTAAAAATAAATTAAATTAAATTTAAAAATTAAATTAAATTAAAAGTTAATTTAAATTAAAAATTAAATTAAATTAAAAATATAAAATAAAAATTAGCTATGAAAAGTTATCGTTCATAATTATCTATGATAACTTATTGTCATTGTTATTGGTAATCTATGTTAATTTGTTGTCTTCGATGATTCCTAACAAAAAATATTATTAGTAAATAATCAATAATTTATAAGAGTATAGTTTTCCATAAAATTATCTAAAAGAAAAAATTTTAAGTTACCTATGACATAATTTGTCAGTAAATTTAATAACAATATTTTTTGTGTCAATAACAATTAACTATGCTAGAACTTATAGAGGTAATCTTTACTACCAATGAAATAAGGCATATTTGATTGATAATTTTTGTAATTATTTTTTTAATTTGTTGTAGTGATTATGATCATGAATAATTAAATTTAAATATTTATTAAAAATTAATATATTATAATAATATTATATTATATATAAAAATTAATAGAAAAATATAAAAATAAAATCACGTGTGTATATAAAAATTTGGAAAAAAAATTAAATTAGTTAATTACCAAATTAAATTATAATGTTTTTGTGTATAATTAGCTGCTATTGATTTTCTGTTTAATTTCAACTTTGTGATAATTTTAATATTTTATGATAATATGACATTTTCTTAATAAATTTTATTATGCAATTGAATTATTTTCATCTTCATTAATAGTTGTTATGCTTCTAAAAGAAAATAATAATTCAATGTAACATGATATAGAATTATAGTCTAAAAGAAAATAATAATTCAATGTAACATGATATAGAATTATAGTCTAATTTTACTTAAGACTAATAAATTAAACATTAAAAAAAATTAAAAATATATATAAACTAACTTTACTTAATATACTCATAACAATTTACTATTATGATAATTAAGTACTAAGTTTAATTGGACATTGAAAATCAATATATGATTATAATATTATATCCCACACAAAAATTTAACAGAAATTTATATATTTAAAAATTATATATATATATATATATATATATAACGAGTATTAAAAAAACTAATAAAATAAAAAGGCAATGCGAATTAATTCTCAAAGAAAAAATCGAGTGCACCAACTAAATTAGTATTTAAAAAAAAAAAAATAATTTTAATCCCTACGTTTCAGAAGTTTTTTTTTTTTTTTTTTTTTTAAGAATTTCAGAAGGCTTTTTGGTGGGCATAGGGTAGGAGGTATATGATCTTTTCAAATAATTAAGAATTAAAATGTAACAATTTTTTAATTTTATAGGAAATAATTAATATGTATATGTAAACTCTAGATTAATAAATTATAAACCCAGAGCGTGGAAGTGAAGGTTGACATGTCGAAGCAGCGGGCGGATCTACTCGCAAGTTGGTGGGTCAATCGCCCACAGACTTGATGTAAAGTTTATATATATATATATTCATTTAAAATTTATTAAAAATAAAAAATAATAATTTATCTAATTTTTTTAAAAAATAATTATATAAAAATTGAAGTATTATCCAATTAAAAAGATAAATTATATATATATTTTTTGACTTTAAGCCAATAACTGTTCTCTTAGTGTTATTTTCGTCTCTACATGTTTTTATATTCACAAGAATCACTGTTTTTTTTTTCCTCTTAATCTTTATTTCTTTATTTTTTATCAAATAGTTTTTATTTTCTTTTTCATTTTTATGAAAAATACAACATAATTATTTTAAATATAAATAATATAATTCAAATAAATGAGAGGTCATAATGAAAAATTCATTAAAGTCACCAATTGCACCATTATCAAATAACTTTATTTTATATGATAATATATTTATAACTTCAAGAGCTTACTAATATAAGTATTGTATTGTAGAATTCTTAAATTTAAATGATTTTAAAATATGTAAACTTATCAAACACAATTGCAAATTTAAAATTATAACAGTAAGTTATTGATATAAAAAATTTGCATTATTTTTCCCTCAATTAATAGCTTAGTACTATATATAATAATAATTTTCATTTAAATTGAGTAAAACAAAATTTTTCTTACCCACTTATTTGATTTTCTGGCTCTACCCCTTTGCAGCTATGAGCAGACCTACTTGTAAGTAAGTGGAGTCAAAATTTGAAAAAAAAAAGAATATATATATATATATATATATAGAAAAAATTCATTGAAATTTATTAATAATAAAAAATAAAAATTTATCCATTTTTTTAAAAAATAATTATGTAAAAAATAAGTATTATTAAATTAAAAAGACAAACTATAAAGATTTTCTCTATATATTTTATGAAATTTTAATTTAAGTCAATTGAAATAAGAAAATAGAAAAATATTCTTCATATTATACCCTAAGAAAGCCTGAACTGCACTCTCAATATTATTTATCATTTCTTTCATGTTCTGATATTTGCAAGAATCATAATTATTTTTCCCTCGATTTTTATTTTTTTATTCTTTATTTTTTCATTCTCTATCAAATATTTTTTTTTATTTTGTGAAAAATGCAATATAATTATTTTAAATATATATAATATGTTTCAAATAAATGAGAGGTCACACGAAAAAATCATTAAGTTACTAATTTACACCATTATCAAACACTTCTATTTTATATGATAATAAATTTACAATATTAAGAACTTACTAATATAAATATTGTTTAAATTTAAATGATTCTAAAATATGTGATTCATAAAAAATAATTGCAAATTTAACATTATAATGAGAATTTATTATTTTATAAAATTCTTTTCTTTAAATTTTACTTTATTTTATTGCATATAAAAAAGTTTACATTATTTTTTTTCCTCAATTAATAATTTATTACTTTTATACATCGATTATGTGTGTATTTTTAAATTTTAACTTTTGCAGGCAAGTTTTCATACTCAAATATTATATATATATATATATATATATATAAAATTTACTTATAATTTTATTTTTTTTAATACTCAAATATATTTTATAAGTTAATTTTAATTTCTCTACTCTTAAAATATAAAAAGAAATATTAATAATTTATATCTAACTTCAAACTTTTATTAATTTTAATGATTAAGTAATTTATTATATTTATCATTAATTCTTCGAATTATTGAAGACTATATTATTATAATTCTTATAAACAGATTTTTTTAGATTTTATTTTTATTGTAATTGAATAAATTATTATTATTATTATTATTATATTTGATTCCTAAAATTACTAAAAGTTATGACATTATATTTCTTATATGTAAGTTTTTTTTAACTAAATTTTCCTTTGTTGTACTGGTAGTTAGTAATTATATTATGTATAATTCCTCCTATCTTCCTGTTAATAAATTTTAATTATAAGTATAAATTTAGAAAATATTTTGATTTTTAATTTGACTCATCTTATATTAAAAAAAAATTATCGATAAACTGATTGAATTGAAGAGACGTGTAATTTATATTTTTTTTAATTACATATTTCATTAATTATAAAACTATCATAGCTAATTTTATAATTAGAATTTGAATTTTAGAAATCTGATGAAGTATTCATTGCAATTTTAGAATTTGGTAGCTTATTTGATTGAAATTTCTAAATTTATTTGAATTTTTTTTTTTTGTTCAACGAGAGTTAAAACTCTCTCATTTGCAATGAAATTTCTGATTTCTGGGTAGCAATTTTTGCACTTTGTATTTTAATTTTGCGATGAAAATTTTGTTAGAAATTTTAATTTGTAAAATTGAAAAATTGAATAGAACACGAAAAGCAGAATGGGCAATTTTTTTTTTAATTTTTTTAATTTTATTTCAACTAAGACCAACATTTATAATTAAAAAAATACTTTTAATTATATTTTTTATATAAATAATTTTAATTAAATTCAAATTTTTCCTAAAATAAAATGGGGGATGAAAAAAATGAAAATTAAAGAAAAGAAGATTCTCGCTAGGTTGTTGAATGCATAAATAATTCTAAACATGAAAATAAATTTTTTATTTAATTTCTATTTTTTAAAAATAATTTTTTAAAATTAAAAATTAATTTTTATTTTTTATATTTTAAACAAGAACAATATAATAAAAAATTTAATTAAATTAAATTTTTATAAATTTTTAGTTTTCAAACGAGCCCTCAATCTAGACTTGATCCTCACGCGAACCATTAATCCAACTCCGATTTGAATTTGAATCTGTTGGTTCAGTTTCAATTCCGACCCAAAACTTGATCATGGCCAGTCCTAGCAATGGAGAATGCACATCTCCACAAAGCCCATTGGCAATTGTAATCCTTTCTCAGTCCAACCTACAATTTTCTCTTGCCCATGCTCGTGCCAGGATCCGGCCCAACTAGTAATCAACCATTATTTTGTTGTGGCACAACTAGGGTTGACTTCACACCCTAAATTATTGAATTCTTATCTAGGCTTTTGCTTATTTACTATTTCGTTTGTTTCAGTTTCTAATAATTTAGTATCTAATTCTATTTCTTTGAATTCTTGAGTTCTTTATCATTCTATCTTTGTGTTCTTTTTTTTTTTTCTTTTTTTTTTTCTGTTGCTTCTCTTTATTTTGTGTCTTCAGTATTGTCTTGAATTTTAATTTTGTTGAATATTACAAGTTAATTATTTTGAGTGAGTTTGGTTAGTTCCTTAGAGAGCTAAAAAGAAAAATTAAAGAGTGAAAAAAAGGCAAGAGAGTATGAGCACATAAAAGGGTAAAAGCCTAAATTGTGTGAAATACGAGTGAAGTGACATTGATTGAGTGTAAACACATGAGAGAGCGTTGTGAGGATATTTGCTAACATTCTTTTACAGGTCTTACAATTATGTTGCACAAAAATAGTGAAGAAGAGAAACCAGATCAATTCTTCGCAACGCAAGCTATTCAACAACAGTATGAGCAATTGACTTTGATGCTTGGAGACATAAGGAATCAAATGGAAAGACAAGGGGCTAGACTAAATAAGCAAAATGCTACTATAGGTAACTTGCAAAGGGAGAGGCCCAATGCTAGGAGGCAAGTTAGACACAACAACAATAACCCTCCCCCTGAAGAGTTTGAAGATGAGCAGGATGAAGAAGATGAGAATAATGATGATCAGGGTTCAATCATAAATGAGGGCAGATTTTATCAGAGGAGAGAAAGGCATGAAAGGAGGCCAATGAGAGATGACAGGGGGAGAAATGGTGTTGATCCAAATATTGAAAGCATCAAAATGAAAATTCCATCTTTTCAAGGGAAGAATGATCCAGATGTTTACCTTGAGTGGGAACGCAAAGTTGAGCTAGCCTTTGACTGTCACAACTATTCAGATATCGATGTTGAATTTACTAACTACGCTCTTGTATGGTAGGATCAAATGATTTTAAGCAGGAGAAGAAATAGAGAGAGGCCTATTGACACCTAGGATGAGATGAAAGCTATCATGAGAAGAAGCTTTGTCCTTAACTGCTTAACTATTATTTCAGAGAATTGCATTAGAGGCTGCAGAGACTCACACAAGAGATAAAGAGCGTGGAAGAGTACCATAAGGAGATGGAGATGGCTATGATTCGGGCAAATGTTGAGGATGACAGAGAAGCCACAATGGCTCTATTCTTAGGTAGTTTGAATAAAGAAATAACTGATTTAGTTGAGTTGCAACATTATGTGGAGCTAGAGGACATGGTGCATATGGCCATGAAAATTGAAAAGCAGT
This sequence comes from Hevea brasiliensis, assembly GCF_030052815.1. Lineage (NCBI taxonomy): Eukaryota > Viridiplantae > Streptophyta > Magnoliopsida > Malpighiales > Euphorbiaceae > Hevea > Hevea brasiliensis. Next base: position 113,278 of record NW_026614601.1, on the reverse strand, counting down.
TTAGGAGGAAAGGGATGCTGAGGTGTGGGAGTAGCACAATTTCAATTCCTAAGAGCTCATGGAAACTGAATTGGCCAAAGAAGGAGGATAAGACTGTTTCTAAGCCTAAGCATGAAGAAAGTAAGAGTAAGCTTCATGGGTATAACAAAGATAAAGGTATTAACTCTGTCCAATCTCAAAGAAATAGGGATATAAAGTGTTTTAGATGTTTGGGGACAGGTCATATTACTTCACAATGACCCAATAAAAGGGCAATGATCTTAAGGGATAATGGGTATATAGAGACTAAAAGTGATGTGGATATAGAGACTGAAAGTGATGAAGATAGCGATTCTGTGCCTCCATTAGAAGATGCTACTAATGTGGAGTATGCTATAGAGGGTAGTGAATTAGACACTAGGAGAGCATTGAATATGCAAGTGAAGGCAGAGGTTGGTGAAGAGGAGCAAAGGGAAAATATATTTCATACTAGATGCCTCATTCAGGATAAAGCATGCAATATGATAATAGATGGAGGTAGTTGTACTAATGTAGCTAGTACACAATTAGTTGAGATATTAAAGTTGCCTACTTTGAAACATCCTAGGCCATACAAGTTACAATGGTTGAATGAATGTGGAGAAGTTAAGGTGACTAAGCAAACACTAGTTGCTTTTTCCATTGGTACATATCATGATGAGGTTATATGTGGTGTGGTGCCTGTAGGGGAAGGGGGGCGTGAGGCGAAATATCATCCATTAGAATTATATAAAATGCACCAGGTAATGCCCAGGAAAGATGGTGGAGTCACAATGGTCTCACTTAAGTACCACCTCCTTAGACAGCATTTCCTAGACATGCACTTCATACAATCCTAATAGAATCAAACCACTGGTAAGTACCGTCTTCCCATAACACTACCACGGTACTAAGGATTTATGCCACGAAGGCATAGATAGATAGGAGTCGCCACCCGGGTAATAACCGGGACATATTCAGTGTTTCTTCCGAGGGTCATGGATGGCAACTTACTCCTTACAGAGTTTCCACAACCGTCATTACCATAGCCCAATGTCTAGGTTCGAGATAGTGGGTACGTAAGGGGAAGGTGTTAGGCACCCCTTACGCCTGGTCTAACCTCGTTAATTCGAGTGCCAGTCCTCTACTAATGTTTCTAGAAGTCTTGTTTATTATTCATTTATTAAACTTTATCCTAAAAAATGCAATTCTAATCTTACACACGCAAGTAATTCATAAAAAGGGTTGTTGATTACACACAATTTTCATGCACAAGTAATTCCTATCTATGGGGTTGCTAATTATTTAAATGATATTTACCAGATGACTAAAATTAATTTATTATTGGGAATTTAATTTACAAACAAATTCAATTTCAAATAACCGTATGTTTCTATTTAACCTAATTAATTAATTTTCACCAAGTTACCCTAAGGATAATTGAACTAAGTTAATTATGTACATGTGTAATTTATTCTAATATCACATAAGTTCCAAACAATCACAACCTAATAAAGATTTCTAACATGCAAATTTATTTTACAATTACCAAGTATTAAATTAAATTTATTTTATATGCCAATATTAGTTTAATTTACAAACAAGATTAATTTTAATTTACAAAGTATTTATTTAAATTAATTACATGCAAAAGTCAGTTAAATTAAAAACAAAGTTAATTTTAATTTACCAAATGAAAGTTTTATTATTACTACAATTTCATGCCAATGGTTATTCGAGAAGTTTAGAGCTACTTATTTGTTGGTAAATGCAGTTGCCATTGGGACAAGCTACTCTTAAAAAAGGGTCTTCTCTTCTAGTATGGCAATGATATCCCTGGCTTACTCCCGTTTAGCTCCATATAAGCTCCACGCAAATGCCCTCTTTGGTACTTACCTTAGGGCTACTTACCAATTTTGTTTGTAATAAAAAATAAAGAAACTAAAGAAAATAATAAAAGTATGAGAGACAGAAATTAAACATGTGCAGAGTTGTGTATCCCCTCAAATTAAACATGATTACATGATCTATATGAATATATAAAATAAATTGAAGACAAAGAGCATAAAATTAAAAAATTGTGTGGCATAGATCTTGAAAAGAAAACAATAAAAACTGACCTTCCAAAAATCTTGTGTGAAAATCTTCTTGAAGAAAAGAAAAAAAATAAGGAAGAACTCAAAGAATCTTAAATATCTCTAAATTTCTTATAGCTCTGAATTTTCTCATCCTCTTTCCTCTCCATCATCCCCCTCTTCCCTTCTCCAGTAGGGTATTTATAGGGTTTTGGGAGATAGGTGTGATAGGGTTTGGAGTCTTAGGATGATAAAGTTTAGATGACTTAAACAACTACGATTGCAGAATTCGAATAAGACTGGGATATGGGTGAGGTGTTTCAACCAATAGGAAGACAGGAAAAAATGGAAGGCACCAATAGGGAGTGAGGAAGAGGTGTGGTAGAGTTTGGAGTCTTAAGGTGATAAAGTTTAAATGACTTAAACAACTACGATTGCAGAATTCGAATAAGACTTGGATATGGGTGAGGTATTCCAACCAATAGAAAGAGAGGGAAAAGGGGGTGACACCAATAGGGAGTGAGGAAGAGAGTGGGGCCAAGGAGGAGAGAGATATTTTGTTATTTTAATTTTTAGAAAATAATTAAATTGGTCTCATTTAAAATTCCTAACTAGGCTTTCTTAGGTCCATAGAGCCTAATTAAACTTAATTAGATCCATTTAAGAACTGCCCATATTAAATTTAAACAAAATAAAATTTTATTTAAATTTAATTAAATTAATTTCCCCAAAACTTTATTATTATTTTTATTTTTTCAAGATCATGCCACGAAATTAATAATTCAGCTCAATGCCTCCAATTACATCTTACAGTCATATAATTTTTCATCATCGGGTTTCCCACGGCCTCAATGCACATACTCATCACAAAATAAGGGTCTACAGTTTGCCCCCCACTTTGGCGAAAGTTGAAATCAATGCGAAAGCATTGCTCAAGTTTCGTCAAAGTGAAACTCAAATTTCTAATAACTATGAAACATTGGCTATGAGGATCAAGTATATCTTGCTCGGTCGATATACTCTATGTTATGAGACTAGCTATGGTCTCATAACAGTAATAGTTGTGTCATGTGAAAAATGAGTGTATCTTGCTCTGTCGATACACTCTGCGTCATGAGACTAGCTACACTCTTCAATTGGCAAAAGCTAAATAACATTTTCTATTATTCTTCTCTTTATAGTATTAATTCTCTCAATCCTTATCTGATTAGGAGTCCCACTTAATTTAGGAATAATACTAAAATAAAAGTTCTACTCATTATAGGAAATATTCATCCATCCTATTGAGGAATATTTCTCCCACTCAAATTAGGAAAAGATTTCCTTCCAAATCTCATTAGGATTTTCAGTCATAATTCTAATAGATTTAGATAAGCATTTCTGTAACCACATAATATACAAAACTCTAATTGAGGACACCCTTACAAGTTATCCTTCCCATATTCGTGCTAGAGATAAAGATCTAAGTACAAGTATTGTTTACTTGCTTAAATTAAATTATTGAACAACAAGTATGATAATAATTATTGAATAATGTAAATTAATATAATAATGCCGTCAATAATGTTTAACAAGTACTATAATAAATGTTAGAATTAATATTAAAAATTTTACAGCAATATTAATTTTGTTATTTATAAAGCTAACGTATAGTAGTAACGTGAATAACTGCTGCTAATGGTATATAAAAAAAGATATGATAGCAATTATTATCATCATTAAAAATTTTTTGATTTTGTTGCATAATACGTATGACTAAAATTTTGTAGCAACAACATGCAACAATTCATATATTATTGCTATAAACTTATAATAACAATTTTTATACATATGACAGTAAAAAATTATTACCGCTAAATCTAACATTTCTTGTGGAGGTGATAATAATTATATAGAAATAATTATCCTTTAATAGGTGTTAGAAAAAACAATATGGCCCTAACTACATTAGATCAATCATATTAACCCATAATCAATTTTATATCATTTGTCTATATTTAATCACATGTTACTCACGAATTAAATATAAAATTCATAGTCTAAATATACCTGAATTACAGATAATTCTCAAAAAAATTGTAAAGGATAAAGCACCTAATGAAAGCACCTTAATAATACCAAAACTACACCAAGGAAAAATACTACCATAGAACCACAAAGAAAATATCTTTTTTCTCTTCTTTGTGTTGCTGAAATTATGCTAAAGAATGCAGTTTTTTTTTTTTTTTTGCTTTTTTTCTTCGGTTTATATATGGCTCTATTCTTCTATTTGATGTCAACTTGTATTGCCCTATTATAATAATTCACGCAATAGAAGTAGAGAGAATTGTTCCATGCAATTCTCATTCCAATAGAAAATATACTCATAATGGGCTCTTATAGCAATAAAGTTCTAAACCTTAGATTTTGAACTTACTTAAATAGAGCTTATCATAAATATTCATGTTTTCAATAGGAAATAATTATTAATTGGCAGTCAATTTAATTTATAAAAAGTGACGTGCGGTAATACTTTCAATAAGAAACAACTATTAATTAACAAATTAATTTCTTCATAAAAAGTGTCAAATCACAGTACTAAAAAAATATACCTGCTTTATATATTTATATAGATAGAGATTTTATATATAATAAATGAAGTGAAATGCAGTTGAAGAACCCACATGTTTGTAGATGGAACATGTGAAGCAAAGTTCAGAGTGATAAGGATGGAACATCACTTTAAGAGGATGGACTCATCTTGGACGAGAGGAAGCTACAACAAGGAAGACAGATCAACCATTTTTAACAGAGCTACATCTCTTAGGGCATATATACCCAACTTTCAAGGCCTTTTTTTTTTTTAATACCAGAAAAAGATTCTTTCATTTAACGAACAGAAGTTACAAAGCTAACATCAAATAACAGAAAGCTAAAATATAAGGAGCATTTATAACCCAACCTTAAATAAGATTCCTACAACACCATCCATAAAAGATATAATTTTAAGGAATTTAAGTGCTTTGCAATATAATAATTTAGTGTGTGCTTGTGTATATATATATATTATCATGTCTTATCTTTAATTCACCAAATTACTATATCAATCCAACCTATTGTTTATATTATTATATTTAAGTCCAACACAATAACCATAACAAAAATTGCATAATTGCATAATCTATATTATATATGAATGTGAAAAGAGGGGAACATTAATTTTGTCAAAAAAGCCTTTTAGTTTTTAAATTAATTATGATTATATTTTATTATTTAAAATAATTTTAAAGTTTATATAATTGTACTTTCATTTAACTTCCACTTAATTAAGTTCTTTATTAAATCCAAAATAAAATTTTATCAAAAAAATTTTAAGATTATATATATATTCCCACTTAATTAAGTTCTCTATTAAATCCAAAATAAAAATTTTATCAAAAAAATTTAAGAAAATTAATTAAATTAAATCGATAATTAGAATCAGAAAAAGTTAAAAAAAATCGGAAATTTTAAAATTTTAAGATTAAATCTTTATACATATATATATGAAGCCATGCATACTGCTTTAGCAATAAAATAATTTAGCCATGTCACTTTAAAAAGAAAAAAAAAGTCTTAAGTGTTTTAAAATAAGGATAGATTTATTCAGTCCTAAACAAATTTAATTATCAATATATTAAATAATTAAAAGCTTGTGTTGCATATAGATAGCTTTTGATAAATGATTAATCATACGTAATTTCAAAAATTAATAAATGGAAACATAATTTTTCTATTTTTTCTTATTAAATTATATTTATACAATTCTAATCTTACTAAAATTCTAATTATAACACTATTTAACTAGCAAGTTATAATAAAACTAAATTAAAATTTATAATGAAGTTAAAATTAAAATTTTAATTTATATTGTTTAACGGCAAAATTTTTTTTTGATATACTAATTAAGTTAGTATGGGAAATTCTAATAGGAAATAATTTATTATCATTTAAATGTTTGGTAATTTCCTTTTAAATTTGTAATATTTTATTTTAAAATTTTTTTATGATATTCTAATGTGTATGAATTTTTGTTAGTCGAATTTATTTATATATATTTTTATAATAATATTTATAAATTTTATATATTATATTTTAAATAAATTTAAATATTTTATAGAAGTATTCAATTTTTAAAATATAAATCATTAATAAAAGAATTTTATGTAAATTATTAATTAAAATATATAAATTAAAAACATTTAGATATTTTTTAATAAATTTAAAATAAATTTAAATATAAAAATATTAACCGAGTTGAGTTTGGGTAATATAATTTTTGCGGGTTTCACTTGCACTTACTAATAACTTGTTGAAGAGCTGCGACCCAGTCCAAGATCAAGAATGAAGAAATCATTTTTCGCAGCAAAGAGTGAATTATTTACAAACATATTGATTGTGATTGAGTTATTGTTTGAAATATTGTTATTGGAGTTTTTGTTTTGCATTTCATTATTGTTAGCTCTAAAATTAGCAAAATCAAGTAATTTTGATGATAATAAAATTAATGAAATGAATTTAATAATGTTTTTGATAAGTTCTCTGAATTAATGAAATGAATTTAATAATGTTTTTGTAGGTATGTAAAATCTAACTCTAATATAATGGGTTTAATTAATATATAATTAGTTTTAAAATATATTTATGATGAAAATTAATAATCGTCACAGGTTTAAATTTTGAGTATTAAGTATTAATTATTTAAATTTATTTATATAAATAATTAATTAAATATAAAATATATATTTTTATGATAGTATTTATAAAATTTTATATATTATATTTTAAATAGATAGAATTTAAAATAGTTTATAGAATTATTAAATTTTTAAAAAATAAATTATTAATAAAAATATTTTTTTATATAAATTATTAATTAAAATATATAAAATAAATGAATTTTGATATTTTTTAAATAATAATAATTTAATTTGAGATGAATTTAAGTATTGAAAATAAAAATTAGGTTTGGGTTCGAATATATTAATTTTAGCAGATATTTTAATTATTATCATCCTTTAATATATTGATTTATAAATTTTAATTGAAATTACTATTCACATAATTAAATATTTGATATTAATTTTTAAATGAAACATTTAAAAAAAAAGATAAATATATTTTATAAGTTGATGGAAATAATATTTAACTATAAACAAAAATTAAACTTCATTACAATTATTTTGTGATAACTTATCCATTACATCTTTTATTAGAGTGCCTAACGAAGAGTAAGAAGATCCACCTTCCATTAAGGCCCTTCTACTCTTCTCACCCATCTCTTTCACCTTCTTTCTTTTTTCATTATCATGCTCCATCAAACACCTTATTCCTCTCTCTATCTCATCACAATTCACAATTATTTCACTGTTGTTCCTATAATCGATTTTAATTTCTGCTGCTAATTCCAACTCTATCACCATTTCAAATGCATTAAACTGTTGTTCTGCATTCATTGGCCATGTGGCAATTGGGACACCAAACCATATGCTTTCCAGTATAGAGTTCCATCCACAATGTGAAATAAATCCTCCGACGGCTGGATGAGCCAAGACAGCCACTTGTGGAGCCCATCCTATCACCTTTCCAATCCCAATTATTCGATCCAAGAATCCTTTGGGCAAGACTTCTTGTGGATCCTCATAATCACTAGAAGATGCTAGGAAACTCGGAGGTGCCGGTCGACGTATTGACCACAAGAATCGATAACCGCTATGCTCTAGTGCACAAGCAATCTCTTTCACTTGATTCTCCCTAAAGCTCCCCTTGCTACCAAAGCACAAGAATACTACTGACAATGGAGGCTGATCATCAAGCCATTGCATGATTTCCTTGTGACTGTTTCTTCCATCTAACCCCACATCTAAAATAGGTCCCATAGGGTAAACAGGAGGCATTTTTAAATACTCAATCGCATAGGATTCCAGCTCCAAGAATGTATTTATTATAATACCCTTAGCTTCTCTAAACCTTCTCGTGTTGTCGAGCATAAAAGGAAACCACTCTTTGCTCAACATTGCAGAAGGCATAACCCTACCGGGAAATGGGTTTACCAAACTTGGCACTTTCAACTCAGCATCTGAGTCCTTGAACTCAGTGGGGTCAAATTTCTCTTCATCATGAATCTTTTGCACATAAAGCATGAAGCCAAGAAAAGCTGCGCCCGATGAAAAGAAAATGTAACACGGAACCCCAAATTCATTAGCCACATCTATAATCGACGAGCAGAATGTATCAACGACAAAACCTACCAGCTGAGGCGAGTCAACACTTGACACAAAGTCAGACTGAGTGATCTTTAACACAGCTTCTTTAACATGGGATTTCTGACTCTTAACGAAAGAAGAGAAACTAAATAATTCAGTCTCATCTTTGGGCAGATTAATGAATCGGAGACGAGTAGGTACAATAGAGGAGGACGCTCGCTGAGATTCGATGTAGCTATGAACTTTGGAGTTGATAGAAGAATGATTGAGGATAAGGACAGTGATGGAGAGCTGATGGCAGCGAGTAAGAAGAAGCTTTGCTACTTCCACCGCCGATACAATATGGCCCATACCAGGGGCGGGGACGAAAACAAGCTGGGCTTTCTCCATTTTAGTACTGATGTTCATAATTTTGCTGTAAAGTGTAGAAGATAAAGGAACAAGGACGATCGCGATAAGGCTGAGGTATTTGTCGTTGCAGCAGTACTTGAGGCTGGCTACTTGCTGAGAAAAAAATTATTGAAAAATATATTAAATTTAATTTTAAAATTATTTTTTAATTAATATATATTTATTATAGCGAATAATACAAGTGACGTCTTGGCTTTGCCGGCTGGAGTCCTTCTGTGCGAGTTTCTGTCGTTTTAGGCTCCCTTATCCTTTTCACCGCCTTGCAAAAGTTGATTGAGCCCATGAAAAGAGAATATATTTAGTGTTTTTTTTTTTTTTTTTATTTCGCAATATACATCAATGGTTACTTAACATTGACTAATGAAAATCAACATTATGTAAACATTGTATTATATTTTTCTATTCATAAATTTGTAGATGGATATTAAATTCGATTCGGAACTTACCCGAAGAATCGAGCTAAAAGATAATTAGTTCAATCAACAAATTTTTACAAATTAATTAAATATTACACTTATTAATATTTAAATAAATTTAATCAATTAAATTTTATTTTTAAAATTAATATTTCAAAAATTATTAAATTATATTAAAAAAATAAAAATAAAAATTTTAAAATAAATAAATGTAAAAAATTTTTATCGGTAATTATCAATGAATTATATTTAGTCGGTAATAATAAGAAAAATATAGGAAAGAAAAATTTTAAAAAAATTAAAAGATTTTACATACAAAAATTTTTTCATCGATAATTATCAATGAACTTACTTTTTATAGGTAATATTAAAAGAAAATAAAAATAAAATTTTGAAATAAACACCTATAAAAAATTTTCATCAATAATTACCAACGAACTATATTTAGTCAGTAATACTAAGAAGAAAATAGAAAAAAAAATCTGAAAAAACTTAAAAATTTTTACCTACAAAAATGTTTTATCAATAATTTCCCTTTTTATAAGTAATATTAAGAAAAAAATAAAATATAACATTTTAAAATAAATATCTGTTTAAAATTTTTAATCGGTAATTATTGATAAATCATATTTACTAGGTAATACTAAAAAAAAAATAGAAAAGAATTTTGAAAAAGCTTAAAAATTTTTACCTACAAAAATATTTCGTTGGTAATGATTAACGAACTCGCTTTTTGTAAATAATATTAAGAAAAAATAAAATTTTTAATATAAATACCTATAAAATTTTTCGTTGGTAATTACTAACAAGCTATATTTAGTCGATAATACTAAGAAAAAAACAATAAAAAAAAATTTAAAAAAAGCTTACAAATTTTTACTTATAAAAATATTTCATGAGTAATTAGCAACGAACTCACTTTTTGTAAGTAACATAAGTAATATTAAGAAGAAAAAAAAATTTTAAAATAAATATGTATGAAAATTTTTATCGGTAATTACTAATAAATCATATTTAGGTTATAATACTAAGAAGAAAATATAAAACAAAATTTTGACAAAGCATAAAAATTTTTGCCTGCAAAATTTCTAACGAACTCACTTTTTTGTAGGTAATATTAAGAAGAAAATAAAAAAATAAAATTTTAAAATAAATTACCCATAAAAATTTTTTGTCAATAATTATTAACAAACTTATTTTTTATCGATAATATTAAAAAAGAAATAGAAAATAAAAATTTTAAAATAAATTATCTATGAAAATCCATTATCAGTAATTACTAACGAACTATATTTAGATGGCAATATTAATAAGAAAATAAAAAAAATAAAAAGCTCACTTATGAAATTTCATTGTCGGTAATTACTAGCGAATCATATTTAGCCAGTAATATTAAGAAGAAAAAAAAATTTAAAAAGCTTAAAAAAAATGTAAGCTAGACAAATTTTTCATCAGTAATTATCAACAAATATTGATTTTATCGGTAATTCATCGATAAATTATAAAAAATGTGAAAATTCTCACATTATTTATGAATAGATAAGAAAATAGTTAGTTTCTTTATAAAAGAAAAGTCACTCTCTAACATATGCCAATTATGGTATAGCCACTACGTGGGATCTATTTTGGGCTCACTAGTATTTTTTTTTATAATCATTTAAATCTTAAAAAATTAAAAAATAATTTTACTTTTGAATTAAAATAATTAATATTTAATTTAAAAAGAATAAAAAATTTTAAGAATTAAAAATAAATTAAAAATTAAATTAAATTAAAATTTTACATTAAATTAAATTTAAAAATTAAATTAAATTAAATTAAAAATATGAAATAAAAATCAGCTATGAAAAGTTATCGTTGGTAATTATCTACGATAACTTATTGTCATCGTCATTAATAATTATCTATGATAATTTGTTATCGTCATTAGTTCCTAATAAAAAATATTATTAGTAAATAATCAATAATTTATAAAAGTATAATTTTCCTTAAAATTATCTAAAAAAATTTTAAGTTACTTATGAAATAATTCATCAATAAATTTAGTAATAATATTTTTTGTGTCAGTAACAATTAACTATGCTAGAATTTGTAGATCGGTAATCTTTACTACCAATGAAATAAGGCATATTTGATTGGTAATTTTTGTAACTATTTTTTTAATTTTTTGTTGTGATTATGACCATGAATAATTAAATTTAAATATTTATTAAAAAAATAATATATTATAGTAATATTACATTATATATAAAAATTAATAGAAAATATAAAAATAAAATCACGTGTGTATATAAAAATTTGAAAAAAAAAATTAAATTAGTTAATTACCAAATTAAATTTTAATGTTTTTGTGTATAATTAGCTGCTATTGATTTTCTGTTTAATTTCAACTTTGTGATAATTTTAATATTTTATGATAATATGACATTTTCTTAATAAATTTTATTATGCAATTGAATTATTTTTCATCTTCATTAATAGTTGTTATGCTTCTAAAAGAAAATAATAATTCAATGTAACATGATATAGAATTATAGTCTAATTTTACTTAAGACTAACAAATTAAACATTAAAAAAAATTAAAAGAATATATAAAATAACTTTACTTAATATACTCATAACAATTTACTATTGTGATAATTAAGTACTAAGTTTAATTGGATATTGAAAATCAATATATGATTATAATATTTTATCCCATACAAAAATTTAACAGAAATTTATATATTTAAAAATTTTAAATATATATATATATATATATATATATATATATATATATATATATATATATAACGGGTATAAATATTATGCAATACATATTAAAAAAAAACTAATAAAATAAAAAGGCAATGCGAATTAATTCTCAAAGAAAAAATCGAGTGCACCAACTCAATTAGTATTTTAAAAAAAAAATAATTTTAATCCCTACGTTTCAGAAGTTTTTTTTTTTTTTTTTTTTTTTTAAAGAATTTCAGAAGGCTTTTTGGTGGGCATAGGGTAGGAGGTATATGATCTTTTCAAATAATTAAGAATTAAAATGTAACAATTTTTTAATTTTATAGGAAATAATTAATATGTATATGTAAACTCTAGATTAATAAATTATAAACCCAGAGCGTGGAAGTGAAGGTTGACATGTCGAAGCAGCGGGCGGATCTACTCGCAAGTTGGTGGGTCAATCGCCCACAGACTTGATGTAAAGTTTATATATATATATATATATATTCATTTAAAATTTATTAAAAATAAAAAATAATAATTTATCTAATTTTTTTAAAAAATAATTATATAAAAATTGAAGTATTATCCAATTAAAAAGATAAATTATATATATATTTTTTGACTTTAAGCCAATAACTGTTCTCTTAGTGTTATTTTCGTCTCTACATGTTTTTATATTCACAAGAATCACTGTTTTTTTTTCCTCTTAATCTTTATTTCTTTATTTTTTATCAAATAGTTTTTTTTTCTTTTTCATTTTTATGAAAAATACAACATAATTATTTTAAATATAAATAATATAATTCAAATAAATGAGAGGTCATAATGAAAAATTCATTAAAGTCACCAATTGCACCATTATCAAATAACTTTATTTTATATGATAATATATTTATAACTTCAAGAGCTTACTAATATAAGTATTGTATTGTAGAATTCTTAAATTTAAATGATTCTCAAATATGTAAACTTATCAAACACAATTGCAAATTTAAAATTATAACAATAAGTTATTGATATAAAAATTTTACATTATTTTTCCCTCGATTAATAGCTTATCAAATAATTTTGTTTTTTTTTTAATTTTGTGAAAAATGCAATATAACTATTTTGAACATATATAATATGTTTCAAATAAATGAGAGATCACACGAAAAAATCATCAAGTAACTAATTTACACCATTATCAAATACTTTTATTTTATATGATAATAAATTTACAATATTAAAAACTTACTAATATAAATATTGTTTAAATTTAAATGATTCTAAAATATGTGATTCATAAAAAATAATTGTAAATTTAACATTATAATGAGAATTTATTATTTTATAAAATTCTTTTCTTTAAATTTTACTTTATTTTATTGCATATAAAAAAGTTTACATTATTTTTTTTCCTCAATTAATAATTTATTACTATTATATATCGATTATGTGTGTATTTTTAAATTTTAACTTTTGCAGGCAAGTTTTCATGGCCGGAGCTCGTCGAAGCAAACGGGGACTCTGCAGTGGCTACCACAGAGCAAGAGAATAAAAATGTGGAAGCAATCTTGATCAGGGAAGTAATGCCTATGATTCTGGACTACAGGTTGAACAGGATCTTTGTTTGGGTGGATGAAAATAACGTAGTCACTCGAGCTCCTGTGATTGGGTACACAACAAATATGATATATTATCTCAAATAAACAAGAAATTAGTGGGTTTAAGTGTGATTGTATTTTCAATAAATGTTGGGTATAATGGTGAGACTCATTATATTTTTAAAGAATGTAATTTTAAGAACATAACTTTGATTTGATCATTAAAATTAAAAAAAAATATTGTTAAAAAAAAGGTTACAAATTTTTAAAAAATTAATTTTTTATGGATCATAAAATGCATATAAATGATACTCTAATATATAAAAAAAGTGTGATTGTATTTCTAATTAAATAAAAATTAATGAATGAGATTATTAATTTTTTTTTCTAAAATTTATAAAAAAAAAAAGAGATAAGGCCATCGATTAAAAAGTACATACACTTATATATATATATATATATATATATATATATATATATATATATATATATATTTTTTTTTTTTTAATTTACTTATAATTTTATTTTTTTTAATACTCAAAAATATTTTATAAGTTAATTTTAATTTCTCTACTCTTAAAATATAAAAAGAAATATTAATAATTTATATCTAACTTCAAACTTTTATTAATTTTAATGATTAAGTAATTTATTATATTTATCATTAATTCTTCGAATTATTAAAGACTATATTATTATAATTCTTATAAATAGATTTTTTTAGATTTTATTTTTATTGTAATTGAATAAATTATTATTATTATTATTATTATTATTATCATTATTATTGGTTCCTAAAATTACTAAAAGTTATGACATTATATTTCTTATACGTAAGTTTTTTTTAGCTAAATTTTCCTTTGTTGTACTGGTAGTTAGTAATTATATTATGTATAATTCCACCTATCTTCCTGTTAATAAATTTTAATTATAAGTATAAATTTAGAAAATATTTTGATTTTTAATTTGACTCATCTTATATTAAAAAAAAATTATCGATAAACTGATTGAATTGAAGAGACGTGTAATTTATATATATTTTTTTAATTACATATTTCATTAACTATAAAACTATCTTAGCTAATTTTATAATTAGAATTTAAATTTTAGAAATCTGATAAGTATTCATTGCAATTTTAGAATTTGGTAGCTTATTTGATTGAAATTTCTAAATTTATTTGAATTTTTTTTTGTTCAACGAGAGTTAAAACTCTCTCATTTGCAATGAAATTTCTGATTTCTGGGTAGCAATTTTTGCACTTTGTATTTTAATTTTGCGATGAAAATTTTGTTAGAAATTTTAATTTGTAAAATTGAAAAATTGAATAGAACACAAAAAGCAGAAAGGACAATTTTTTTTATTTTTTTAATTTTATTTCAATTAAGACCAACATTTATAATTAAAAAAAATACTTTTAATTATATTTTTTATATAAATAATTTTAATTAAATTCAAATTTTTCCTAAAATAAAATGGGGGATGAAAAAAATGAAAATTAAAGAAAAGAAGATTCTCGCTAGGTTGTTGAATGCATAAATAATTCTAAACATGAAAATAATTTTTTTATTTAATTTCTATTTTTTAAAAATAATTTTTTTAAATTAAAAATTAATTTTTAATTTTTATATTTTAAACAAGAAAAATATAATAAAAAAATTAATTAAATTAAATTTTTATAAATTTTTAGTTTTCAAACGAGCCCTCAATCTGGACTTGATCCTCACGCGAACCATTAATCCAACTCCGATTTGAATTTGAATCTGTTGGTTCAGTTTCAATTCCGACCCAAAACTTGATCATGGCCAGTCCTAGCAATGGAGAATGCACATCTCCACCAAGCCCATTGGCAATTGCAATCCTTACTCGGTCCAACCTACAATTTTCTCTTGCCCATGCTCGTGCCAGGATCTGGCCCAACTAGTAATCAACCATTATTTTGTTGTGGCACAACTAGGGTTGACTTCACACCCTAAATTGTTGAATTCTTATCTAGGCTTTTGCTTATTTACTATTTCATTTGTTTCGGTTTCTAATAATTTGGTATCTAATTCTATTTCTTTGAATTCTAGAGTTCTTTATCATTCTATCTTTGTGTGAAATACGAGTGAAGTCACATTGATTGAGTGTAAACACATGAGAGAGCGTTGTGAGGATATTTGATAACATTCTTTTACAGGTCTTACAATTATGTTGCACAAAAATAGTGAAGAAGAGAAACCAGATCATTTCTTCGCAATGCAAGCTATTCAACAACAGTATGAGCAATTGACTTTGATGCTTGGAGACATAAGAAATCAAGTGGAAAGACAAGAGGCTAGACTAAATAAGCAAAATGCTACGATAGGTAACTTGCAAAGGGAGAGGCCCAATGCTAGGAGACAAGTTAGACACAACAACAATAACCCTCCCCCTAAAGAGTTTGAAGATGAGCAGGATGAAGAAGATAAGAATAATGATGATCAGGGTTCAATCATAAATGAGGGCAGATTTTATTAGAGGAGAGAAAGGCATGAAAGGAGGCCAATGAGAGATGACAGGGGGAGAAATAGTGTTGATCGAAATATTGGAAGCATCAAAATGAAAATTCCATCTTTTCAAGGGAAGAATGATCCAGATGTTTACCTTGAGTGGGAACGCAAAGTTGAGCTAGCCTTTGACTGTCACAACTATTCAGAGAGAACATGGTAAAACTTATTGATGTTGAATTTACTGACTACGCTCTTGTAGGGTAGGATTAAATGATTTTAAGCAGGAGAAGAAATAGAAAGAGTCCTATTGACACCTGGGATGAGATGAAAGCTATCATGAGAAGAAGCTTTGTCCTTAACTCCTTAACTATTATTACAGAGAATTGCATTAGAGGCTGCAGAGACTCACACAAGAGACAAAGAGCGTGGAAGAGTACCATAAGGAGATGGAGATGGCTATGATTCGGGCAAATGTTGAGGATGACAGAGAAGCCACAACGGCTCTATTCTTAGGTAGTTTGAATAAAGAAATAGCTGATTTAGTTGAGTTGCAACATTATGTGGAGCTAAAGGACATGGTGCATATGGCCATGAAAATTGAAAAGCAGCTTATGAGGAAAGGGATGCTGAGGTGTGGGAGTAGCACAATTTCAATTCCTAAGAGCTCATGGAAACTGAATTGGCCTAAGAAGGAGGATAAGGCTGTTTCTAAGCCTAAGCATGAAGAAAGTAAGAGTAAGCTTTATGGGTATAACAAATATAAAGGTATTAACTCTTTCCAATCTCAAAGAAATAGGGATATAAGTGTTTTAGATGTTTGGGGACAGGTCATATTACTTCATAATGACCTAATAAAAGGGCAATGATCTTAAGGGATAATGGGTATATAGAGACTGAACGTGATGTGGATATAGAGACTGAAAGTGATGAAGAAAGCGATTCTGTGCCTCCATTAGAAGATGCTACTAATGTGGAGTATGCTATAGAGGGTAGTGAATTAGACACTAGGAGAGCATTGAATATGAAAGTGAAGGCAGAGGTTGGTGAAGAGGAGCAAAGGGAAAATATATTTCATACTAGATGCCTCATTTAGGATAAAGCATGCAATATGATAATAGATGGAGGTAGTTGTACTAATGTAGCTAGTACACAATTAGTTGAGAAATTAAAGTTGCCTACTTTGAAACATCTTAGGCCATACAAGTTACAATGGTTGAATGAATGTGGAGAAGTTAAGGTGACTAAGCAAACACTAGTTGCTTTTTCCATTGGTACATATCATGATGAGGTTATATGTGGTGTGGTGCCTATGCATGCTGATCATCTGTTGCTTGGTAGACCATGGCAGTTTGATAGGTGATTGGTACATGATGGTTACAGAAATCAGTATTCTTTTGAAAAGGATGGCCGGAAGATAACATTGGCTCCATTACCTCCTAAACAAGTATATGAGGATCAAGTGAAGTTAAGGAGATCAATTAAAAAGGAAAACACTAATGAGGTTGAGAGTAAAAGTGTATAAAAAGGAGAGGCCGAGAGTTCTAGCGAGGAGAAGAGAATGACTAAGAGTAAAAATAAAGAGAGGAGTGAAAAATCAGTGAGTGAGACTAGAAAGAAAGTAAGTTTAGTACAAAAGGAGAGCAAAAAGAGAAAAGTGAGCTTATTTGAAAAAAAAAAGATGTTAAGATTGCATTTTATGCTAGAGAGCTAATGATTGTACCTATGTACAAGGAGGCTTATTTGAATCTTGCAGACCTTAACACTTCTTTGCCTAGTTCTGTTATTTCTCTTTTATAGGAGTTTGAAGATGTCTTTCTTGAGGATATGCCTAATGAGTTGCCACCTATTAGAGGGATCGAACATCAGATTGATTTTGTTCCTAGAGCAGTAATTCCTAATCGACCAGCTTATAAAAGTAATCCTGAGGAGACAAAGGAACTTCAGAGGCAAGTTGAGGAGTTTTTGGTAAAAGGGCATTTGAGAGAGGGCATGAGTCCATGTGTAGTTCCAGTGCTATTGGTGCCTAAGAATGATGGTTCTTGGAGGATATGTGTTGTCTGTCGAGCTGTCAATAAGATTACTGAAAGCATGACATCCCATTCCTAGGCTAGATGACATGTTAGATAAATTGCATGGTGCTTGTGTTTTTTTAAAAATTAATTTGAAAATTAGATACCACAAGATTAGGATGAAAGTAGGAGATGAGAGGAAAACTGCTTTCAAAACAAAATATGGTTTATATGAGCGGTTAGTTATGTCTTTTGGATTGACTAATGCTCCCAGTACATTCATAAGATTAATGAACCATGTTTTGCGTGCATTCATTGGTAAGTTTGTGATGGTATACTTTGATAATATATTAGTGTACAGTAAAAACATAGAAGAATATATGCTTCATTTGAGGTGTATGTTTAAAGTGCTTAGCAAAGAGAAATTGTAAGTTAATCTTAAAAAGTATACTTTTTGCACTGAAATAGTTGTGTTTTTGGGTTATGTGATTAGTGCAAAAGGTATTGAGATGGATGAAAAGAAGGTGAAAGCTATCCGTGACTGGCCGATTCCTACATTTGTTATTGAGGTACATAGTTTTTATGGTTTAGCTAGTTTTTACAAAAGGTTTATTAAGGATTTCAGTACTTTAGCTGCACCATTGACTGAGGTTGTTAAGAAGAATATTGGCCTTACATGGGGTGAGGAACAAAATTGTGCTTTTAACTTAATCAAAGATAAGTTATGTTCTGCTCCATTATTGAGTCTTCCCGATTTCACTAAAACATTTGAAATAGAATGTGATGCTTCTGGGATTGGTATCGGTGCTGTTTGATGCAGGATAGATGTCCCATTGCATATTTCAATGAAAATCTAAATGGTGCGGCATCGAACTACTCAACCTATGACAAAGAGCTTTATGCCTTGGTGTGGGCATTGGAGACATGGCAACACTACTTGTGGCCAAAGGAGTTCATGATTCATTCTAACCATGAGTCATTGACACACTTGAAGGGGCAAAATAAGCTCAATCGTAGACATGCCAAGTGGGTGGAATTTATCGAGACTTTTCCTTATGATATTCAGTATAAGCAAGGTAAGAAAAATTTAGTTGCTGATGTATCGTCACGGAGGTATGCTCTTATCTCTACTTTTAATTCTAAATTGTTAGGTTTTGAGTGTGTGAAGGAGTTGTATGCTAAGGATTCTAATTTTGCTGTTGTTTATGATGCATGTGAGAAAACTACTTTTCAAAAGTTTTATAGGCATTATGGATTTTTATTTCATGAGGAGTTGCTTGTGTGTGAGTCACATGGTGGTGATCTCATGGGACATTTTAGGGTTAGTAAGACTTTGGATACATTGAGGGAACACTTCTTTTGGCCTCATATATGGAGAGATGTGGAGAGAGTTTGTTCTAAGTGTATCACATGTAAAAAAGCGAAGTCCAAGGTCTTACATCAAGGCTTATATACACCTTTTCCTGTACCTAGTGAACCATGGGTTGATTTGTCTATGGACTTTATTTTGTGGTTGCCTAGGTCTAGGGAAGGTAAAGATTCTATATTTGTGGTAGTGGACAGATTTTCCAAGGTGACACATTTTACTCCTTGCCATAAAACTGATGATACCACAAATATTGCTGATTTATTCTTTAGAGAAGTTATGAGGTTGCATGGCATCCCTAGGAGCATTGTTAGTGATAGAGATGTTAAGTTCCTAAGTTACTTTTGAAAAGTATTGTGGGGTAAGTTGGATACTAAACTACTATTTTCTACTGCATGTCACTCACAGATTGATGGACAAACTGAAATAGTTAATAGAACTTTAATAACTCTTTTGCGTGCTGTTATTAAAAAGAATTTGAAATCATGGGAGGGATGTATACCATTTGTTGAATTTGTATATAACCGTAGTGTGCATTCTTCCACTGGTTTTTTACCTTTTGAGATTTTTTATGGGTTTAATCCTTTATGTCACACCCTACCCCTCCGTAAGGCATAACATGATCCCGTAGTATACCTAATGAATTACCAACTTCGTCTACTGATAACCCATTAAATATACTATAAGGGATTTTAAAATTTTTCTTACTTCTTTTTACAGTGGTGAGCACTATTGACAGGTGTTAAAATTTTTTTTAACTGAAGTGAAACCAAATAACACATTTGAAGTATTAATAATTTCAATAAAAATTTTAGCTGAGTGCCGTCTGTATTTTGAATAAAACAGTTCTTCAAAAACCTGTAAAAAGCACTTCCAATAATTTGTTCAATCCCAAACTCCAATAACAGTTCAACACAATAAATTTATCAATATTTATCAACTCAGTTCAACAATCAATTTTCCAGTATTTCCAAAAGCTGAGATAAGATAAATATATCACAATACTTTTATAGGCCAAAATAGTTTACAATTTTAGTTTACAATTGCTCAAGACCAAGTACAATATATATACATACAGTGTACATACATTACAATAAAAACTACACAAAATAGTATACTCGATATACCCGGCGAAATCTCAAAATGTGGCACAAGCAGCCTACTCTACTGCTCTGTCCGTCTGTCTACCTGCGACAGCAATGAAAAAGCTATCGTTGAGCCAATGTCTCAGTGGTGCACAACATTAAGAAAATACAAACCATAAACCATATGAACTGTGGATACTTAAAATCATAGTTAAATTCAAAAGATAGTGAATGTCATAAAGAATTAAACTCCATTTCACAATATCACAATAAATATCAATAAATCACACACACAGCTTAATCATGGTTCCATAGTCCAATTCATCCCAAAAGCCGATGGCTAATGAGGAATAACATAGCTAGCAATAATATGAGTACTCATCTTATTCGTTCTCAACAGGCACACACCTCAACACTTCACCCAGAGAGGGAATTCAAAGTCAATTCGTCCCACTTCACAAGCTAGCGAGGAATTCAATCAATATATATGATAGCTGTGATTTCAAACCATTTGCAATATTTTTCAAGCAATAAGTATCCATCAAATATCATTCATACAAATTTTCACAATTTAAACAATAATAGACAAATAGTCGTAATTTATTTCAATTGAAAAATTTAAAAGAAATAACTGTTGTGCACAAACCTCTGAAGTGTAACCTCTTGGCCCTGACTCAGTGTTTCCTTCCCCTTTCCTGAGTCTTTGCTAACTAAAACACACAATTTAAAGTGTTTCAGTACTCATTTAA
Organism: Hevea brasiliensis; assembly: GCF_030052815.1. Taxonomy (NCBI): domain Eukaryota; kingdom Viridiplantae; phylum Streptophyta; class Magnoliopsida; order Malpighiales; family Euphorbiaceae; genus Hevea; species Hevea brasiliensis. The sequence continues at coordinate 92,170 of NW_026614601.1, read as the reverse complement.
ACTGTCTCTAACAATAAGGTTCAATAATTAATTTATTTAATTCTGTTACTTTCCTTAGTCAGCCTATAATGTTGACCTTTGATGTACTTTAGGTGACTTAGGTTTAATGTTACCAATATGTCACATTTTGCATTTCAATATGCTACCAATATAGTGCAACTTACCATTTTTTACAAGTTGGCATTCATTGCCAAATTATTTCAAGCATCATTATATGTAAATGTCAAGTTCTCAATTTTTGTGTGCTAGATTGGTCTAGCTTAAAGTCCTATTTCTCTTGGTTTTTAGCTTCTACTCAAAGAAGAAAAATTATAGCTCTATGTCTTATTGCACTTGGGGCAAAATTTCAGGTCATTCTGAGTTGTGTAGACCAAGATATGGTCAATTTACTAAAGCTGGACAGATTGCACTAAAATGGCAACTTTAGGTCATTTTTAGGTCATTTTTGGTTCTAGCAGTTTTTATACCCGAACTTGTGCAAGCTATTTGACTTGCTTATGGTCATTTTTGGATTTTGGTATCTTCATAAGAGTTTTAGCTCTATGTCTAATCTATTCATGATAAAAATTTCAGGACATTTGGACCTGTTTTGAGTGAGTTATGGCCAAAACACTAACTGCTGCCCAAATAGTCAATTTTCAGGTTTTCAAGTCACTAATCCGGATTTGGTCATTTTTCAAGTTACTTTCTGGACAGAATTTAGGTAGGTTTTCTTCATGAAAGTTGGCACATTTTGTGCCTAGTTTCACCTCCAATTGGCCTCATATCAATTGGAGCCATACACTTAGGGTTATAGGTCCATTTGCACACTGCTCTCTACATGCTTTTCAAACACCAAACCAAACACATGTTTACCAATTACATCTTCACTTCTCCATACCATTCTGCATTTGACACTAACCAAAACCATTCAATTCTCTACATTATAGGTCAACTTGGACAAAATATAACCACTTCAAAATACACCAAATGCAGTCACAATTCACAAAGTTCAATCCCAACAATATATACACACAAATACTTCTAATTATCACACATTCTTCCATCATCAAATTACATACCTATCACTACGATTCCACACACATAGGCTGCTATTTTTTTGTACAATACTTCAACAACATTTCATGAATTTGAACATTATCAATTTCCATTTTGAGGCTGCCCAAAAATTACACATACACATCAACTTCCATTTTCACTTTTCAAGCTTATAAATCAAACTTTATACATGAAAACCAACTCCAATATATTTAAACACTTAATTTAACATCTCAAACAACCATTTACATGCAAAGATAAGTTGTACATGGTGAAGTTCCATGGCTGCCGAAATGCTCCATCACCAACAATTCATCAAACCTCAAAAATTCTTCCATAAATCAAACAACTACAACCTTAGTTACACTTTTAATGAAACAAGAATTGAAAATAACTACTTACCTCTTTTGGACTTCTTCAAAACTCCACCAAAACTTATTCTTCTTGCTCCCTTATTGCTGCCCAAGGTATGTAGGTAAACATTAATGAAGGAACTTAAGGTTTTTTATGGCTAAATTATGGTGGACTTAAGGTTGATGGTGGACAGCAATGGAGGATTTCATGGGAGAAGGAATTCGGCCAAAGTGAATTTGTGAGGAAGAAGAAGGCAAATGATCCTACACCTGTCCCACTTCAATCTTTAGGTGTCCCAAATATGATTTTAGTGGAGCACTAATGTAGTATATTGGTTATTTATTCCAAAGTTTCTAAATTCCCACATTTTCCTTATTTCTTTTACTATTTAGATTATGTACCATCATTTTAATTTTCATGATATTTTTAAGGTTTAATATCATTTATTTTTAATGAGTATTTAGGTCAAAAGGCATCTCGGGATGTCAAATGACCACAATGGCCCTATTCGGGTTGCATTCTCGATTTTCGGTAATACCGAGTTTTGTCATTTTCTCGATTTCTCTTTTTTCTTTGTACTAATTAATTAATTTTTATTTGACATTTCTAATGAAATTTATACTTTAATAAGTCTTTAATTATGTCTCAAAATTAAATTCTGAGGGTTCCCTGCAGTCCTAGGGTCGGTTATTGCCTGCGCCGTAACTTCCCCATGCGGTCACCCATCGCTGCGGTGCTGGCTTGTTTAACTTAGTTTCATTTCATTGCTATTATTTTTCATTTGTTTTTCTTGTATTTTCTTTTCTTGTATTTCATTATTTTATGTCTCCTCACTAACATTTAAATGCAGTTCTAGGTATCCTAGCTGTCCGGATCGATACTGGTCACCAGAACAGTAGAACGCACTACCGAACATAGGGGTGTTACACTTTAACTCCATTAGATTTGATTCCTTTGCCTGTGCATGAGATTTCAAGTTTAGATGGAAAGAAGAAGGCTGAATTGGTTAAAAGGATCCATGAACAAGCTAAACAACACATTGAGAAGAAGAATAAAAGATATGTTTTCCAAGCTAATAAAGAAAGAAAGTGAGTTACTTTCCAACCAGGAGATTGGGTTCAGGTGCATATAAGGAAGGAAACATTTCCAATTCAAAGGAAGTCTAAGCTTCATCCTAGAGGAGATGGTCCATTTCAAGTGGTGGCCAAGATTAATGACAATACTTAGAAGTTGGATCTCCCGAGTGAGTACAATGTGAGTGCTAGTTTTAATGTTGCTGATCTTTTCCCTTTTGATACATGTAAAGATTCGAGAACGAATCCTTTTGAAGAGGGAGGGGATGATGGAAATCAATAAGAACAACAAGATCCTAGAAATGTTCATGAGAGGATTCAAAATGCAATTGCACAAGAAGCTCCAATCACAAGGACTAGAGTTAAGAAGATGTAAGAATTGATTGAGGAAGCAGTTGCACAAGAAGTTAATTATGGAGATACAATCAATAAATTCGGGTTCCAAGAAGATAAGAAGTGACTTAATTTGATCCAAGTTTGCATGGGAGATGATCAAGAAATATTTGGATAGAATTGATGATTTTTTATGCAAATTTAGTGTTTTTTTTTTTTTTATCTAAGACAAGTCTAAATGATTTTATTTAATTATTCTTAGTCAGATATGTATTTTGGGCCTTATTAATATATTTTTTGGCCTTAGGTAGGAGTCCAGCCCACTTCAACTTTTTTATTAGTTTTTAGAGTTTTATCTTTTTTTTTTTTTTTAGCTTAGGGAATTAGGGTTTCAGCCACATGTATAAGGTTAACTTAATCCTTTTTCAGGGGAATGTTACTTTTGATTAAATTAATACAATAGAGGAATTTTTTCTAAGTTCTTTCTTAAACTAAACTAAATTCTTCAAGAGTGATTAATCTCGTAAGGTTTAACAATATTGATATTCTTTGTTTTTATTTAATTATAAACTTTGGGTCAGGAATTCTTAATTTCTACCTTTGAATTATCTTGGTTTTCAATTCTCTATAATTGATAGGTTAAGATCTTCCTTGGTATTTGAACTTGATTTTGGCTTTCTTGGGAATATAAACCAAACCTGTTCATAGGTTTTAAGGCATTGTTCTTGAGATTCGCATCATTGTCCCTTGTAAGTTTGAGCTCTTCTTGTTGGTAAAATATGCTGCTATTGGCATTGGTTATTGCTTCAGGCTTCTTGGGTCAGTATAAATAAGTTTATTGGTTGTAATCATGTTGTTGTAGCATATGTTTGCCAAAAGCGTTAAATTGATTTATCAAAATTTGTAAGTGGCAATGGATATATGGCAAAGAGAATTTTCAATTTAATTTGATAATTTAGAAAGCTTTGATATCCCAAATAAGTGCAGGGTTGCCATGTTCTTATATCATAATGTTAATTGCTGTGTAGGTTGATATAGTGATAATTCAGGCAATTGGTTTGCTTGATGACCTTGATAAAGAGCTCAACACATATGCAATGAGGGTCCGAGAATGTTATGGTTGGCATTTTCCAGAGCTTGCAAAGATCATACAAGATAACATCCTTTATGCCAAAGCAGTGAAACTGATGGGTAGTAGTGATAATGCTATAAAGCTTGACTTCTCTAAGGTAGAGTTTGATTTTAATCAGGGTATTTGTTTGATACTTTTTATACTTGAGTTTTTCCAAGCTTAAAGGGTTAGGTTCTGTCTTCTGCCCATTTGTACAGTTGCCTATTTCTTGATGCTTTTTAGCCAGTGTTGACTAGGCCTAAATAGACATCAAGGATTGCCTTAATCATATTTAATCTTCTAACAGTTGTCAGAATGAATAGTTTCTTCTCACCATGGAAACACTTGTTAGAACGTGAGTTCAATGTTATTAATTTTCAGTAAGAAAAGAGATAATCTGATAAAGGTTTTTTGCTGTTTGGCTTATAATTTTCTACCCTTTTATCTCCCTAATATTGCAGATCCTTCTAAAAGAGATTGAAATGGAACTGAAAGAGGCAACTATGATATCCATGGGAACTGAAGTTAGTGATGTTGATTTGATGAACATAAGAGATCTATGTGACCAAGTTTTGTCTCTTTCCGAGTACAGAGCTCAACTTTATGATTATTTGAAAAGCAGTGTCACGACCTAACCTATGGGCCGGATCTGCACTAGGACCTGGGCCAGCCTAAAGCCCCGAGGCCCGTAGTATGCCTGACTATTCCCTGACCATTCCTAAGGCCCATTTTAGGCCCAATTCAAGAATTTAACCGGACAAAGTCTGGCTATAACATGTTCCAAATAACGAGGAGTTTTTGACTCGCCTGACTTGTAAATACAATATATAATAATTTGGAGAGCTCAGCTCACCCTCCATATAATCCCATCAAACATGCATATAATAATTTTACAGATCCAACACGATAATTTTAATACAGACCCAAATTAAATGAGTACTTCTAACACATGTGGAATTTTAGAAGTTAACAAAATTATACAAAATGTCACAAATATAAATAGACGACCTACGAGGGAGAGAGGCAGGTTAAAAGTCAACAGAAAGCTCCTGTATCCTAGAAAAATAAGGTGAATAGGAGTGAGCATTCGACTCAGAGAGTAAATATTTATTTTACTTATAATTTCTATAATTATCTAATTCTAATGCATCCATATGAATGGAATGCAACTTTTCAACAAATCAAACAAGTCACATCAATTCACATCAAATATAATCTGGAGCACTCACGCATCCGTGTCATATCCATACATATATGGGGAGCTGATCCCCTTACCCAGCTCTCTTAATCTAAGGCCTGCCAGCGAGATCAACTCGAGCCAGACTTTCACTTAAGAATCCATATGCGAGGGTCAGTGAGATCAACTCAAAGCCATACTCACCCCAACTTCCTCAGAAAAAAAGGACCGGGCCCCAACCGAAACTAGCTCAAGACGATATGCCCATCCTACCCATATCCACATATACCACACATACACGCACTCACGCACACAGCTCCAGACTATCAATCACAGTAACTAACAAGCACCAACAAGTATAAATGCAAATTAAGGCATGCGTAATGTTTAACTACATAAATATAAATATAAGTGATGCATGAGCATGCCAAGAATATAATAATATTGAAATTATAAATAAAATAAATATCTACTCACAGACGTGAAATGAGGTCACTATAATGGCTGGGTGGAGGAGGAAGGCTTCCCCCCTTACAGAAAATTCATCCTCGAATTTTGCACAAGGCAGAATAATAATAAAGAATTACATATTAAACAAATACGAGTATTTGCTGTGCATACCCCGCTCTGACTCGCAGGTGCATTTCTCTATAGATTGACTCTTCCACAAAACTTTAACAATGGGGATCTGCTTTAACCGAAACTGCCTCAAATGATAGTCCACTATAGCTACTAGCTACTCTTTAAAAGTTAAATTCTCATCTAACTCCACTATATCTAGTTGCAGCATATGAGAAGAGTCAGGAACATACTTCCTAAGCATGGAAATGTGCAATACATGGTGGACATGAGAAATGCTTGATAGCAACTCTAACTGATAAGCAACTGCTCCTACTCTGTCTATGATCTCAAAAGATCTTATGTAACGGGGTGCCAACTTGTCTCTCTTTTCAAATCTCATAACCCCTTTATTGGAGAAACCTTTAAGAACACATAATCACCCACTACAAATTCTACATCTTTCCTCCTTGGATCTGCATAACTCTTCTGTCCACTAAAAGCTATCTTTAAACGTTCCTTGATCAAGAGAACTATCTCTAAAGTGTACTACACCATATTTAAGTCATGTACTGTTGACTCTCTAACTTCTGTCCAACACAGAGGGGACCTACACTTCCTGCCATACAGTACCTCATAAGGTGCCATTCAAATACTGAGATGATAACTGTTATTGTACGCAAACTCTACTAATGGCAGTTGATAATCCCACTAATCTCCAAAATCTAAGACACACATTCAAAGTATGTCTTCCAATATCTAAATGGTTCTTTCAGACTGCTTGTCCGTCTGAGGGTGGAAGGTTATACTAAAATTTAATAGTGTGCCAAGTTCCTCCTGTAGCTTTCTCCAGAACCGAAAGTGAACTAGGACCCCCTGTCAGATATTATGGATGCAGGAACTCCATGTAATTTGATTATTTTACGAATATAGAGCCTGGTATATTAGGCAATGGAATAGGTGGTCCTCACAGGTAAGAAGTGAGCTGACTTAGTTAGACTATCCACAATTACCCATATAGAATCATGTCCTCATGTTGTATAAGGCAACCCAATCACGAAGTCCATAGTAATCATTTCTCACTTTCACTCTGGAATGAAAGTGAAGGCAGACTATTAAATTATTGGGTCGACTACACACTATAAATTATTGAATTCTTATTTAGGTTTTTGCTTATTTACTATTTGGTTTGTTTTAGTTTCTAATAATTTGGTATTTAATTCCGTTTTTTTGAATTCTAGAATTCTTTATCATTCTATCTTTGGGTTTTTTTTTTTTTTTTCTGTTGTTTGTCTTTATTTTGTGTCTTCAGTATTGTCTTGAATTTTAATTTTGTTGAACATTACAAGTTGATTACTTTGAGTGAGTTTGGTTAGTTCCTTAAAGAGCTAAAAGGAAAAATTAAAGAGTGAAAAAAAGGTAAGAGATTATGATCACATAAGAGGGTAAAAGCCTAAATTGTGTGAAATACGAGTGAAGTGACATTGATTGAGTGTAAACACGTGAGAGATCATTGTGAGGATATTTGCTAACATTTTTTTACAGGTCTTACAATTATGTTGCACAAAAATAGTGAAGAAGAGAAACCAGATCAATTCTTCACAATGCAAGCTATTCAACAACAGTATGAGCAATTGACTTTGATGCTTGGAGACATAAGGAATCAAATGGAAAGACAAGAGACTAGACTAAATAAGCAAGATTCTACTATAGGTAACTTGCAAAGGGAGAGGCCCAATGTTAGGAGGCAAGTTAGACACAACAACAATAACCCTCCCCTTGAAGAGTTTGAAGATGAGCAGGATGAAGAAGATGAGAATAATGATGATCAGGGTTCAATCACAAATGAGGGCAGATTTTATCAGAGGAGAGAAAGGCATGAAAGGAGGCCAAGGAGAGATGACAAGGGTAGAGATGGTGTTGATCGAAAAATTGGAAGCATCAAAATGAAAATTCCATCTTTTCAAGGGAAGAATGATCCAGATGTTTACCTTGAGTGGGAACGCAAAGTTGAGCTAGCCTTTGATTGTCACAACTATTCAGAAGAGAAAAAGGTAAAACTTATTGCTGTTGAAATTACTGACTATGCTCTTGTATGGTGGGATCAAATGATTTTAAGCAGAAGAAGAAATAGAGAGAGGCCTATTGACACCTGGGATGAGATGAAAGCTGTCATGAGAAGAAGATTTGTCCTTAACTCCTTAACTATTATTACAAAGAATTGCATTAGAGGTTGTAGAGACTCACACAAGAGACAAAGAGTGTGGACGAGTACCAAAAGGAGATGGAGATGGCTATGATTCGGGCAATTGTTAAGGATGACAGAGAAGCCACAATGGCTCGATTCTTAGGTAGTTTGAATAAAGAAATAGCTGATTTAGTTGAGTTGCAATATTATGTGGAGCTAGAGGACATGGTGCATATGGCCATGAAAATTGAAAAGCAGCTTAGGAGGAAAGGGATACTGAGGTATGGGAGTAGCACAAGTTCAATTCCTAAGAGCTCATGGAAACCGAATTGGCCTAAGAAGGAGGATAAGACTGTTTCTAAGCCTAAGCATGAAGAAAGTAAGAGTAAGCCTTATGGGTATAACAAAAATAAAGGTATGAACTCTTTCCAATCTCAAAGAAATAGGGATATAAAATGTTTTAGATGTTTAGGGACAGATCATATTACTTCACAATGCCCCAATAAAAGGGCAATGATCTTAAGGGATAATGGGTATATAGAGATTGAAAGTGATGTGGATATAGAGACTGAAAGTGATGAAGATAGCGATTCTGTGCCTCTATTAGAAGATGCTACTAATGTGGAGTATGCTGTAAAGGGTAGTGCATTAGACACTAGGAGAGCATTGAATATGCAAGTGAAGGGAGAGGTTGGTGAAGAGGAGCAAAGGGAAAATATATTTCATACTAGATGCCTCATTCAGGATAAAGCATGTAGTATGATAATAGATGGAGGTAGTTGTACCAATGTAGCTAGTAAACTATTGGTTGAGAAATTGAAGTTGCCTACTTTGAAACATCCTAAGCCATACAAGTTACAATGGCTGAATGAATGTGGAGAAGTTAAGGTGACTAAGCAAACACTAGTTGCTTTTTCCATTGGTAGATATCATGATGAGGTTATATGTGGTGCGGTGCCTATGCATGCTGGTCATCTGTTGCTTGGTAGACCATGGCAGTTTGATAGGCGATTGGTACATGATGGTTACAGAAATCAGTATTCTTTTGAAAAGGATGGCTGGAAGATAACATTGGCTCCATTACCTCCTAGACAAGTATATGAGGATCAAGTGAAGTTAAAGAGATCAATTGAGAAGGAAAACACTAATGAGGTTGAGAGTAAAAGTGTATAAAAAGGAGAGGCCGAGAGTTCTAGCGAGGAGAAGAGAATGACTAAGAGTAAAATAAAGAGAGGAGTAAAAAATCAGTGAGTGAGACTAGAAAGAAAGTGAGTTCAGTGCAAAAGGAGAGCAAAAAGAGAAAAGTGAGCTTATTTGCAAAAAAAGAGATGTTAAGATTGCATTTTATGCTAGAGAGCTAATGATTGTACCTATGTACAAGGAGGCTTATTTGAATCTTGCAGACCTTAACACTTCTTTGCCTAGTTCTGTTATTTCTCTTTTATAGGAGTTTGAAGATGTCTTTCTTGAGGATATGCCTAATGAGTTGCCACCTATTAGAGGGATCAAACATCAGATTGATTTTGTTCCTAGAGCAGTAATTCCTAATCAACCAGCTTATAAAAGTAATCCTGAGGAGACAAAGGAACTTCAGAGGCAAGTTGAGTAGTTTTTGGCAAAAGGGCATTTGAGAGAGAACATGAGTCCATGTGTAGTTCCAATGCTATTGGTGCCTAAGAAGGATGGTTCTTGGAGGATATGTGTTGTCTGTCGAGCTGTCAATAAGATTATGGTAAAGTATAGACATCCCATTCCTAGGCTAGATGACATGTTAGATAAATTGCATGGTGCTTGTGTTTTTTTAAAAATTAATTTGAAAAGTAGATACCACAAGATTAGGATGAAAGTAAGAGATGAGAGGAAAACTGCTTTCAAAACAAAATATGGTTTATATGAGCGGTTAGTTATGTCTTTTGGATTGACTAATGCTCCCAGTACATTCATAAGATTAATGAACCATGTTTTGCGTGCATTCATTGGTAAGTTTGTGATGGTATACTTTGATGATATATTAGTGTACAGTAAAAACATAGAAGAATATATGCTTCATTTGAGGTGTATGTTTAAAGTGCTTAGCAAAGAGAAATTGTAAGTTAATCTTAAAAAGTATACTTTTTGCCCTGAAAGAGTTGTGTTTTTGGGTTATGTGATTAGTGCAAAAGGTATTGAGATGGATGAAAAAAAGGTGAAAGCTATCCGTGACTGGCCGATTCCTACATCTGTTATTGAGGTACATAGTTTTCATGGTTTAGCTAATTTTTACAAAAGGTTTGTTAAGGATTTCAGTACTTTAGCTGCACCCTTAACTGAGGTTGTTAAGAAGAAGATTGGCCTTACATGGGGTGAGGAACAAAATTGTGCTTTTAACTTAATCAAAGATAAGTTATGTTCTGCTCCATTATTGAGTCTTCCCGATTTCACTAAAACATTTGAAATAGAATGTGATGCTTCTGGGATTGGTATCAGTGCTGTTTTGATGCAGGATAGATGTCCCATTGCATATTTCAGTGAAAAGCTGAATGGTGCGGCATCGAACTACTCAACCTATGACAAAGAGCTTTATGCCTTGGTGTGGGCATTGGAGACATGGCAACACTACTTGTGGCCAAAGGAGTTCATGATTCGTTCTGAACATGAGTCATTGACACACTTGAAGGGGCAAAATAAGCTCAACCGTAGACATGCCAATTGGGTGGAATTTATCGAGACTTTTCCTTATGATATTCAGTATAAGCAAGGTAAGAAAAATATAGTTGCTGATGTATCGTCACGGAGGTATGCTCTTATCTCTACTTTTAATTCTAAATTGTTAGGTTTTGAGTGTGTGAAGGAGTTGTACGCTAAGGATTCTAATTTTGCTATTGTTTATGATGCATACGAGAAAACTGCTTTTCAAAAGTTTTATAGGCATGATGGATTTTTATTTCATGAGAATAAATTATGTATGCCTAATAGCTCTATAAGGGAGTTGCTTGTGTGTGAGTCACATGGTGGTGGTCTCATGGTACATTTTAGGGTTAGTAAGACTTTGGATACATTGAGGGAACACTTCTTTTGGCCTCATATATGGAGAGATGTGGAGAGAGTTTGTTCTAAGTGTATCACATGTAAGAAAGTGAAGTCCAAGGTCTTACATCAAGGCTTATATACACCTTTGCCTGTACCTAGTGAACCATGGGTTGATTTGTCTATGGACTTTATTTTGTGGTTGCCTAGGTCTAGGGAAGGTAAAGATTCTATATTTGTGGTAGTGGATAGATTTTCCAAGATGACACATTTTATTCCTTGCCATAAAACTGATGACACCACAAATATTGTTGATTTATTCTTTAGAGAAGTTATGAGGTTGCATGGCATCCCTAGGAGCATTGTTAGTGATAGAGATGTTAAGTTCCTAAGTTACTTTTGAAAAGTATTGTGGGGTAAGTTGGGTACTAAACTACTATTTTCTACTGGATGTCACTCACAGATTGTGTGACACCCCTTACCCGTCTACAGTGTAACCGAGCAAGATATGCCACACAGTGTACCGGAACACCCTATTTTAATTGAATTATTTTTATTCTTCCTAATTTTTTTTTCATAGTTATGGAGTACAATTTGTAAAATATAATTCATTTCAGTCATTTATTGAAGTCATAAATTTATTTGAGGTTCCGCAAATTTTATAAAAAATCCGGCAGAGTACGGGCTAAAAATGGAGAAAACAGTTCTTCGGAACCTGTGAAAAACACTTCCAATATTTTCAATTAATCCCAAACTCCATTTCATCAACAAAATCTCAATATGTTTTTCAACAACATTTCCATTTCTCAATCATTCATCTCATATGATAATAATATAAAAGTCATAAATAAATATTCACTTTTTCATTCATAAACACAATTTCCACTATTTACATTAATACCAAAATACATTACATAAGTTTCAATTACATATGAGAAAATAAAAGTTAATTATAAAATATCAAAATAAAACCTAGTGTCCTATCAATGCACTGATGACGGTGAGGTGACACGGACACTATGCAGAGCTGCAGATGGTCTCACCCAGTCTGTGGTCTACTGGGCTCTCGATCAGTCTCGCCAGAACCTACGCGTGGCAAAAGCAACGCGCTAAGCAATAATACTTAGTGGTGCCAATAATAAAATAAAAAGAAATAACAAAAAATAAATATGCAGTGAATGTATTGATGTCTCATTGCAAATAAATTTTTTATGAGTATTTGTAGTCTTACTTATTTTGTACTTGTTATATTCATTATTTCATTAAATTTATCCACTTTCATTTTTGGTTGCCCAAGTAACATATACTGGACGACTGGACTAGATAAACAGGTAAACTGGCACTGGGTATCAAGTACCTCGGGCAGTCACACCATCGGTCACATATGTATCTCCCGGTGTGCAACAGAACTGCTAATAAGCTGTAATAACATTAGGCACAAGGCCAAGTCTCAACACAATGTCAGAATGGCTAAAAGCCATGAAATCAAAGAATGGCATAATGCCATGTGCAGTACTGCTAACTAAACCCTATTGGCATGCCAAGCTATCAAAACCAATCTTGTTAGGTATACTAGGGCATTTCACACTTTTAAGTTTCACAATTTTTGGAATTTAAGTTTTAGTGTTACTATTCCATTCATTGGTCAATAAAAATGTTGACTTTTGCATAGGCAATAGGTACATTGGTTTTAATATCATCAACATACCACATTTTGCATTCAAAATTTGTTGGTATTGGTTGCCAATACCATTTTCTAAGCTTAATGCTAGTTGGGCAGAATTTTCACTTTTTATGCCTTGTTTTTACTGTTCCATTGGTCAATTTTGTAGTGGAAATTTGGCAAATTGATCAACATAAAAGTTGTTCCTTATTTTGTCTAGTTGCATTTCTTTTTTTGAATCACTCCATTTGAAGTTTTTTAGCTCAAGTTATGATCCAAAAACCACAACTGGCCGGATTAAAATTTTTCTGGACTGACTATATCTACAGTGCAGTGAACAGTGAATGCAACTCACTTTTTGGATAGGTTCTGCTCATAATTTGGGTTAAGTTTCTTCATGAAAGTTGTTTTTCTATATCTCATCTTGTTTCTGGTAAAATTTCAAGTCAATTGGACCATTCTACACTGAGTTATGGCTAAATGACCAAACACTGTTCATTTGGTCATTCTGCAGAAATAGACTGCAGGTCACCTGGATTAGGGCAAGCTTTTGGTCCACTATGTTTGGTTTTATGGGCATGGTTTCTTCACCAAAGTTGTGACATTATGTGTCTAGTTTCATGTCCAATTGGCCTTGCACCAATTAAACCTGTAAAATTCAAGTTATGGGTGCCCAAACCTGCTGGACTCATGTCCAATTCTGTAGGTCACCATGGGCAGCCACACCAACTGCAATTCCCACTAATCAAACCACCTCATTTCTTGTTTACACATAACCAAATGGTCACTAATTGACCATTAAAACTCACTTTCATCATTACATGATCAAAGTCTCCATTTCATGCTCAAACCCTAACTCCAATTTCCAATTCATGGCATACACACACCAAACTCATACCAAATCCCTTTATCCATCATCTATACTCATCAATAACATAATTCAGCCACTTAATTTCATCAAAAACCAACAATCCTTAAACTTTCTCTCATTTACTCAAGTTTTTTTTTTTTAATTTCACACAATTTCTACTTGATTTAGCATGTTTACAAGATTAAAGAAAGAAAAGAAATTGTTTAGTGCACTAACCTTTTTGAGCTTCACTTAACCTTGATTAAACCTTCCTAATCTCTTCTTCTTTGGCTGCCAATAGGTTTTTCTAAGTGAAAGATCAAATTTTTGTAAAGGGACTTGGCAATTTTGGTGAACAAATAGAGAGGAAATTCAAGCTTTTAAGCTTGAAAATGGTGGAACCTCTTCTCTCAACGTTTTTGGCTGCCCAAAGGTTGAAGGCGCATATTGGTTTTTCAATTTTTGGTCTCTTTTATCTCTTTTAATGAGTTTAACAAATTGTGATTGGTGGAGGAAATTTAAATGACATCATATGATGTTATAATTAGCATTTTTTTTCATTTTCTTTTATTCTCTTCTCTACTCATTTCCAATTTAATTTTTAGCAATATTTATTCATATTTTAGATCATAATAATTATTTGCTTAACTGGACAAGTCGGCCAAAAATCATCTCTGAAGACGAAATTACCAAAATGCCCTCTGTTTGGCTTAATGGGCCAAAATTGTCTGTACTGATTGAAAAATTTTTCTAAGCATTTCCTTGGCATTCTAATGCCATAAGAACCTCAATGACCCTTCTCTAGAGTCCCAAAAATTATTTTATAATTTTTCCCCTGGGTCTAGGGCTCCTAGTTGCGAGAACCGCAACTTCTCACTAGGTTACCCATCGTTAGGGCACCGGCTCATTTAACTTGGTTGTATTTTATTTCTAAAATTTTTCTAAAATTTTTCTTATTAATATTTGAGTTAATTATGGTTTCTCACTTTAGTTTAAATATTTTTCCGGACGTTCTAGCTGTCCGGACCGACACTGGTCACCAGAACAGTAGAATGTACGGAGTTACTACAGGGAGGGTGTTACAGATTGATGGACAAACTGAAATAGTTAATAGAACTTTAATAACTCTTTTGCGTGCTGTTATTAAAATGAATTTGAAATCATGGGAGGGATGTATACCATTTGTTGAATTTGTATATAACCGTAGTGTGCATTCTTCTACTGGTTTTTCACCTTTTGAGATTTTTTATGGGTTTAATCCTTTATGTCACACCCTACCTCTCCATAAGGCATAACATGATCCCGTAGTATACCTAATGAATTATCAACTTTGTCTACTGATAACCCATTAAATATACTACAAGGGATTTTAAAACTTTTCTTACTTCTTTTTACAGTGGTGAGCAGTATTGCCAGGTATTAAAAATTTTTTTAACTGAAGTGAAACCAAATAACACATTTGAAGTATTAATAATTTCTGTAAAAATTTTGGCTGAGTGCCGTCTGTATTTTGAATAAAACAGTTCTTCAAAAACCTGTAAAAAGCACTTCTAATAATTTGTTCAATCACAAACTCCAATAACAGTTCAACACAATAAATTTCTCAACATTTATTAACTCAGTTCAAGAATCAATTTTCCAATGTTTTCAAAAGCTGAGATAAGATAAATATATCACAATACTTTTACAGACCAAAATAGTTTACAATTTTAGTTTACAATTACTCAAGACCAAGTACAATATATATACATACAGTGCACATACATTACAACAAAAACTACACAATATGGTATACTCAATATACCCGTCGAAATCTCAAAATGTGGCACAAGCAGCCTACTCTACTGCTTTGTCCGTCAGTCTACTTGCAACAGCAATGAAAAAGCTATCGCTGAGCCAATGTCTCAGTGGTGCACAACATTAAGAAAATACAATTTAAAACCATAAACCATAAATCATATGAACTGTGGATACTTAAAATCATAGTTAAATTCAAAAGATAGTGAATGTCATAAAGAATTAAACTCCATTTCACAATATCACAATAAATATCAATAAATCACACACACAGCTTAATCATGATTCTATAGTCCAATTCATCCCAAAAGCCGATGGCTAATGAGGAATAACATAGCTAGCTAGCAATAATATGAGTACTCATCCTATTCGTCCTCAACAGGCACACACCTCAACATTTCAGCTAGAGAGGAAATTCAAAGTCAATTCGTTCCACTATATAAGCTAGCGAGGAATTCAATCAATATACATGATATCTGTAGTTTCAAATCATTTGCAATGTTTTTTAAGCAATAAGTATCCATCAAATATCATTCAAACAAATTTTCACAATTTAAACAATAACAGGTAAATAGTCATAATTTATTTCAATTAAAAAATTCAAAAGAAATAACTGTTGTGCACAAACCTCTGAAGTGTAACCTCTTGGCCCTGACTCAGTGTTTCCTTCCCCTTCCCTGAGTCTTTGCTAACTGAAACACACAATTTAAAGTGTTTCAGTACTTATTTAAACTGTCTCTAACAATAAAGTTCAATAATTAATTTATTTGATTCTATTACTTCCTTAGTCAACCTATAATGTTGACCTTTGATGCACTTTAGGTGACTTAGGTTTAATGTTACCAATATGTCACATTTTGCATTTCAATATGCTACCAATATAGTGCAACTTACCATTTCTTACAAGTTGGCATTCATTGCCAAATTATTTCAAGCATCATTATATGTAAATGTCAAGTTCTCAATTTTTGTGTGTTAGATTAGTCAAGCTTAATGTCCTATTTCTCTTGGTTTTTAGCTTCTAGTTAAAGAAGAAAAATTGTAGCTCTATGTCTTATTGCACTCGGGGCAAAATTTCAGGTTATTCTGAGTTGTATAGACCAAGATATTGTCAATTTACCAAAGCTGGACAGATTGCACTAAAATGGCAACTTTAGGTCATTTTTAGGTCATTTCTGGTTCTGGCAGTTTTTATACCCGAACTTGTGCAAGCTATTTGACTTGCTTATGGTCATTTCTGGGTTTTAGTATCTTCATAAGAGTTGTAGCTCTATGTCTAATCTATTCATAATAAAAATTTCAGGTCCTTTGGACCTGTTTTGAGTGAGTTATGGCCAAAATACTAACTGTTGCCCAAATGGTCAATTTTCAGGTTTTCAAGTCACTAATCCGGATTTGGTCATTTTTCAAGTTACTTTATGGATAGAATTTAGGTAGGCTTTCTTCATGAAAGTTGGCACTTTTGTGCCTAGTTTTACCTCCAATTGGCCTCATACCAATTGGAGGCACACACTTAGGGTTATAGGTCCATTTGCACACTGCCCTCTACAAGCTTTTCAAACACCAAACCAAACACATGTTTACCAATTACATCTTCACTTCTCCATACCATTCTGCATTTGGCACTAACCAAAACCATTCAATTCTCTACATTATAGGTCAACTTGGACAAAATATAACCACTTCAAAATACACCAAATGCAGTCACAATTCATAAAGTTCAATCCCAACAATATATACACACAAATACTTCTAATTGTCACACATTCTTCCATCATCAAATTACATACTATCACTACTATTCCACACACATAGGCTGCTATTTTTTTGTACAATACTTCAATAAAATTTCATGAATTTGAACATTACCAATTTCTATGTTAAGGCTGCCCAAAAATTACACATACACATCAACTTCCATTTTCACTTTTTAAGCTTACAAATCAAACTTTATACATGAAAACCAACTCTAATACATTTAAACACTTAATTTAACATCTCAAACAACCATTTACCTGCAAAGATAAGTTGTACATGGTGAAGTTCCATGGCTGCCGAAATGCTCCATCACCAACAATTCATCAAACCTAAAAAATTCTTCCATAAATCAAAAAACCACAACCTTAGTTACACTTTTAATGAAACAAGAATTGAAAATAATCCCTTACCTTTTTTAGACTTCTTTAAAACTCCACAAAAACTTATTCTTCTTGCTCCCTTACTACTGCCCAAGGTGTGTAGGTAAAGATTAATGAAGGAACTTAAGGTTTTTTATTGCTAAATCATGGTGGACTTAAGGTTGATGGTGGACGGCAATGGAGGATTTCATGGGAGAAGGAATTCGGCCAAAGTGAATTTGTGAGGAAGAAGAAGGAAAATGATCCTACACCTGTCCCACTTCAATCTTTAGGCGTCCCAAATATGATTTTAGTGGAGCACTAATGTAGTATATTGGTTATTTATTCCAAAGTTTCTAAATTCCCACATTTTCCTCATTTCTTTTACTATTTAGATTATGTACTACCATTTTAATTTTCATGATATTTTCAAGGTTTAATATCATTTATTTTTAATGAACATTTAGGTCAAAAGGCATCTCCGGGTGTCAAATGACCACAATGCCCCTATTCGGTTTGCATTCCCGATTTTTCGATAACACCGAGTTTTGTCGTTTTCTCGATTTCTCTTTTTTCTTTGTACTAATTAATTAATTTTTCTTTGACATTTCTAATGATATTTATACTTCAATAAGTCTTTAATTATGTCTCGAAATTAAATTCCAAGAGTTCCCTGTAGTCCTGGGGTTGGCTATTGTCTACGCCGTAACTTCCCCGTGCGGTCACCCATCGCTGCAGTGCTGGCTCGTTTAACTTATTTTCATTTTATTGCTATTATTTTTTCTTTATTTTTCTTGTATTTTCTTTTCTTGTATTTCATTATTTTATGTCTCCTCACTAACATTTAAATGTAGTTTTAGGCATCCTAGCTGTCCGGACCGATACTAGTTACCGGAATAATAGAACGCACTACCGAACATAGGGGTGTTACACTTTAACTCCATTAGATTTGATTCCTTTGCCTGTGCATGAGATTTCAAGTTTAGATGGAAAGAAGAAGGCTGAATTGGTTAAAAGGATCCATGAACAAGCTAAACAACACATTGAGAAGAAGAATAAAAGATATGTTGTCCAAGCTAATAAAGAAAGAAAGCGAGTTACTTTCTAACCAGGAGATTGGGTTCAGGTGCATATAAGGAAGGAAAGATTTCCAATTCAAAGGAAGTATAAGCTTCATCCTAGAGGAGATGGTCCATTTCAAGTGGTGGCCAAGATTAATGACAATACTTAGAAGTTGGATCTCCCCAGTGAGTACAATGTGAGTGCTACTTTTAATGTTGCTGATCTTTTCCCTTTTGCTACAGGTAAAGATTCGCGGATGAATCCTTTTGAAGAGGGAGGGGATGATGGAAATCAATAAGAACAACAAGATCCTAGAAATGTTCATGAGAGGATTCAAAATGCAATTGCACAAGAAGCTCCAATCACAAGAACTAGAGTTAAGAAGATGTAAGAATTGATTGAGGAAGCAGTTGCACAAGAAGTTAATTATGGAGATACAATCAATAAATTCGGGTTCCAAGAAGATAAGAAGTGACTTAATTTGATCCAAGTTTGCATTGGAGATGATCAAGAAATATTTGGACAGAATTGATGAATTTTTATGCAAATTTAGTGTTTTTTTTTTAATCTAAGACAAGTCTGAATGATTTTATTTAATTATTCTTCGTCAGATATGTATTTTGGGCCTTATTAATATATTTTTTGGCCTTAGGTAGGACTGCAGCCAACTTCAACTTTTTTATTAGTTTTTAGAGTTTTATCTTTTTTTTTTTTTTAGCTTAGGGAATTAGGGTTTCAGCTGCATGTATAAGGCTAACTTAATCCTTTTTCAGGGGAATGTTACTTTTGATTAAATTAATACAAGAGAGGAATTTTTTCTAAGTTCTTTCTTAAACTAAACTAAATTCTTCAAGAGTGATTAATCTTGTAAGGTTTAACAATATTGATATTCTTTGTTTTTGTTTAATTATAAACTTTGGGTCAAGAATTCTTAATTTCTACCTTTGAATTATCTTAGTTTTCAATTCTCTATAATTGATAGGTCAAGGTATTCCTTGGTGTTTGAACTTGATTTTGGCTTTCTTGGGAATATAAACCAAACCTGTTCGTGAGTTTCAAGGCATTGTTCTTGAGATTCGCATCATTGTCCCTTGTAAGTTTAAGCTCTTCTTGTTGGTAAAATATGCTGCTATTGGCATTTGTTATTGCTTCAGGCTTCTTGGGTCAGTATAAATAAGTTTATTGGTTGTAATCATGTTGTTGTAGCATATGTTTTCCAAAAGCGTTAAACTTATTTATCAAAATTTGTAAGTGGCAATGGATATATGGCAAAGAGAATTTTCAATTTAATTTGACAATTTAGAAAGCTTTGATATCCCAAATAAGTGCAGGGTTGCCATGTTCTTATATCATAATGTTAATTGCTGTGTAGGTTGATATAGTGATAATTCAGGCAATTGGTTTGCTTGATGACCTTGATAAAGAGCTCAACACATATGCAATGAGGGTCCTAGAATGGTATGGTTGGCATTTTCCAAAGCTTGCAAAGATCATACAAGATAACATCCTTTATGCCAAAGCAGTGAAACTGATGGGTAGTAGTGATAATGCTATAAAGCTTGACTTCTCTAAGGTAGAGTTTGATTTTAATCAGGGTATTTGTTTGATACTTTTTATACTTGAGTTTTTCCAAGCTTAAAGGGTTAGGTTCTGTCTTCTACCCATTTGTACAGTTGCTTATTTCTTGATGCTTTTTGGCTAGTGTTGACTGGGCCTAAATAGACATCAAGGATTGCCTTAATCATATTTAATCTTCTAATAGTTGTCAGAATGAGTAGTTTTTTCTCACCATGGAAAACACTTGTTAGAACGTGAGTTCAATGTTATTAATTTTCAGTAAGAAAAGAGATAATATGATAAAGGTATTTTTACTGTTTGGGTTATAATTTTCTACCCTTTTATCTCCCTAATGTTGCAGATCCTTTTAAAAGAGATTGAAATGGAACTAAAAGAGGCAACTATGATATCCATGGGAACTGAAGTTAGTGATGTTGATTTGATGAACATAAGAGATCTATGTGACCAAGTTCTGTCTCTTTCCAAGTACAGAGCTCAACTTTATGATTATTTGAAAAGCAGTGTCACGACCCAACCTATGGGCCGGACCGGTACTAGGACCTGGGCCAGCCTAAAGCCCCCGAGGCCCGTAGTAAGCCTGATTATTCCCTGACCCATTCCTAAGGCCCATTTTAGGCCCAATTCAAGAATTCAATTGGATAACGTCTGGCCATGACATGGGCCAAATAACGAGGAGTTTTTGACTCGCCCGATTTGTAAATACAATATATAATAATTTGGGGAGCTCAGCTCACCCTCCATATAATCCCATCAAACATGCATATAATAATTTTATAGATCCAACATGATAATTTTAATACAGACCCAAATTAAATGAGTACTTCTAACACATGTGGAATTCTTGAAGTTAACAAAATTATATAAAATGTCACAAACATAAATAGACAACTTATGAGGGAGAGAGGCAGGTTAAAAGTCAACAGAAAGCTCCTGTATCTTGGAAAAATAAGGTGAACAGGAGTGAGCGTTCGACTCAGAGAGTAAATATTTATTTTACTTATAATTTCTATAACTATATAATTTTAATGCATCCGTATGAATGGAATGCAACTTTTCAACAAATCAAACAAGTCACATCAATTCACATCAAAGATAATCTGCAGCACTCACGCACCCGTGTCATATCCATACATATATGGAGAGCTGATCCCCCTACCTAGCTCTCTTAATCCAAGGCCTGCTAGCGAGATCAACTCGAGCCCGACTTTCACTTAAGAATCCATATGCGAGGGTTAGCGAGATCAACTCAAAGCCATACTCACCCCAACTTCCTTAGAAAAAAAGAATCGAGCCCCAACCGAGACTAGCTCAAGCCGATATGCCCGTCCTACCCATATCCACATATACCACAGACACACGCACTCACGCACACAGCTCCAGACTATCAATCATAGTAACTAACAAGCACCAACAAGTATAAATGCAAATTAAGGCATGCCTAATGTTTAACTACATAAATATAAATATAAGTGATGCATGAGCATGCCAAGAATATCATAATATTGAAATTATAAATAAAATAAATATCTACTCACAGACGTGAAACGAGGTCACTATGGTGGCTGGGCAGAGGAGAAAGGCTTCCCCCCTTACATAAAATTCATCCTCAAATTTTGCACAAGGCAGAATAATAATAAAGAATTACATATTAAACAAATACGAGTATTTGCTGTGCATACCCCGCTCTGACTCGCAGGTGCATTTCTCTATAGATTGACTCTTCCACAAAACTTTAACTATGGGGATCTGCTTTAACCGAAACTGCCTCAAATGATAGTCCACTATAGCTACTAGCTACTCCTTAAAAGTCAAATTCTCATCTAACTCCACTATATCTAGTTGCAGCATATGAAAAGAGTCAGGAACGTACTTCCTAAGCATGGAAATGTGCAATACAGGGTGGACATGAGAAATGCTTGATAGAAACTCTAACCGATAAGCAACTGCTCCTACTCTGTCTATGATCTCAAAAGATCTTATGTAACGGGGTGCCAACTTGTCTTTCTTTTCAAATCTCATAACCCCTTTATTGGAGAAACCTTTAAGAACATATAATCACCCACTAAAAATTCTACATCTTTCCTTCTTAGATCTGCATAACTCTTCTGTCCACTAAAAGCTATCTTTAAACGTTCCTTGATCAAGAGAACTATCTCTAAAGTGTACTACACCGTATTTAAGTCATGTACTGTTGACCCTCTAACTTCTGTCCAACACAGAGGGGACCTACACTTCCTACCATACAGTACCTCATAAGGTGCCATTCAAATACTGAGATGATAACTGTTATTGTACGCAAACTCTATTAATGGCAGTTGATCATCCCACTAATCTCTAAAATCTAAGACACACATTCAAAGTATGTCTTCCAATATCTAAATAGTTCTTTTAGACTGCTTGTCTATTTGAGGGTGGAAGGTTATACTAAAATTTAATAGTGTGCCAAGTTCCTCCTGTACGTTTCTCCAGAACTGAAAGTGAACTAGGACCCCCTGGTAGATATTATGGATGCAGGAACTCCATGTAATTTGATTATTTTATGAATATATAGCCTGGTATATTAGGCAATAGAATAGGTGGTCCTCACAGGTAAGAAGTGAGCTGACTTAGTTAGACTATCCACAATTACCCATATAGAATCATGTCCTCATGTTGTATAAGGCAACCCAATCACGAAGTCCATAGTAATCATTTCTCACTTTCACTCTGGAATGAGAATCTTCTGCAGCTTTTCTGACGGTCTTTGATATTCAAACTTTACCTTCTGACAAGTCAAGCACTTGGACACAAAATCTACTATGTCTCTCTTCATGTCATTCCACCAGTACCTTTCTTTCACATCATGATACATCTTGGTGGATCCCGAGTGAACACTGTAGGGTATGTAGTGTGCCTCTTGTATGATCTCATTCCTGAGCTTGTCCATATCTTGGAGCCTTGTATAAGGGCTTCATCCATATCAAATCTAAATTCACAAATTTTTCCCCTATTGTACTCTTTCTATTATCTGCATCAATTATGGGTCTCTATGCTGAGAAACCCTAATCTTGTCCTGTAGACCTGGCCTTACTCTAAAATGTGCCAAAAGTGCACCCGAATCTGTTATGGCTAAGATCAAACCCTGATCCATCAACTCATGTAACTCCCAAATCAACGATCTCCTTTCCGCTAATATATGTGTTAAGTTGCCAGAAGATTTCATGCTCAAGGCATCTGCCACTATATTCGCCTTATTGGGGTGGTACTAGATGGTACAGTCATAATCTTTCAGAAGCTCCATCCATCTCCTCTACCTTAAATTTAAGTCGCTCTGTTGGAAATTGTGCTTTAAATTTTTATGATTGGTGTATATCTTGCACACCTCACCATACAGATGGTGTCTATAGATCTTTAATGCAAAAACTACAGCTGCTATCTCTAGATCATGAGTAGGGTAGTTTTGGTCGTGCCTCTTTAATTGCCTTGAAGCAACCACTACTTTACCGTGCTACATTAAAACACACCCCAACCCAACTCTGGAAGTATCACAATACACTGCATATCCTTTTTCACTCACCGGCAAGGTCAACATTGGAGCTGTAGTTAAACATTCCTTAAGCTTTTAAAAGTTCTCCTCACACTCGTCTGACCAGATAAACGGGACATTCTTTCGAGTCAACCGAGTTAGAGGAGCTACTATTCTGGAAAAAAAATCTGCACAAACGTTTGTAGTAGCCTACTATGCTTAGAAAACTCCGTACCTCAGTGACTATGATAGACCTAAGCCAATCAGTTACTGCTTTAATTTTCTTGGGATCCACCTAAATAACTTCACTAGAGGCCACATGTCCCAAGAATGAGATACTCTCTGGCCAGAACTCACACTTTAAAAACTTAGCATACAGTTGATGCTCCCTCAAAGTCTGAATAGATGATTGATAACACTTTACTTGTATCTGCCCTTGCTGTGGCACACTAAATACCATCCAATTATCAAACATTCTTTTCATCATCTATCGACATCAGAAAGTGAACTGGGTCTATCTCTTGACTTGACAAAAGTTTAAGTATTCTCAAGCCACCCAATCAACACCACTTATAATATCCTACTCCCTTCCTGAAAAAGGAGTTTCTTGACTTCTGCTTGAAACTTCTTACTATCTGACTTACTTCTTGACACACTGGCACTTGAATCAAGGCTTCACCACTTCGTCAACCTACCAATTTACCATAACTCATTCTAAACATCCCTTAGTGTTCCTCTCATACCATTCCTTTTATCTTTCCTCACCTTATGCCTTTTCCTTTGACTATATTCATCCCATTAGCATTAACAGTACCCTTTTTACTTTTTAATCTTAACTTGATTTCTAACTATGTTACTTCCAGAATTTTAACTCTGCAATTAGTTTTTGCCAGGATATTCACCATAGATGATTCTCTTTGTACTTCCTTCCTAACATGACTATCAAAATATTATTATTCCCTACAATCCTTGAGCCTATAAGTTCCACTTGAACTGACGGGGTAGTGGTGAATGCGTGTTCTGCCACAATTCCCAACTAGATACTTAGTTCATTCTCCTTGATATAGCCACATCTATGCTTACAACTTTCCAAACTTCAGCCTCAATTTACCCATCAACAGTAATTTCATCCACTGAAACTCATTCACAAATAGTAATTCCTCCAGCTTATAGTTCAGAAGGATTACAAGCCCTAGTATCTAACTCGATTTAACTCCTGTCACTACTCTGATCGTCCTTTCATACTTAACATTAGGTATGCACTTATCGTCATCCTCATATCAGGAGATCATGTATGAATTGGTGCCTACCAAACTCTCAAATAACTAGGTCTCGTTAACTCAGTCTCTGTTCCTCATACAGCCCTCTAGAACCAAAAGCACGAGCTAAACTTGAAGAGAAAGAAAAATATCCTTCTACAGTCAACTACGCTCGATTGTCCATATAATAACGTTTAGCCTATGTTTCTTGGTCTTTCTCTTTAGATTTTCATCATCTCCTAGCACAATTGTAATCTACCTATAAGGTATCATCTGCATGAACCCTTTACTGTACTATTATCCTTCCTGACATAATATTTTATAATTTATTAACTTTATTTATACTCGATCTATGATTCATACCTATCATCATTTATATTGTGCCCTTAACTTTTGTTGAATCCTGAAAGATTTCTCTCACTAATAGATTCTTCCAGCACTAATTCCACCCTTACCTATAGTCATTAATTTGATCCTTGAACTTTCTAGTGATTTATAACCACCTACACTTGTCGCTTTTCATTTTACCCCTACTATTGTTCTGTCATTATTGCTTCACTGCAAAGTGATTCTGTTGATCACACTAAAGACATTTGCCTGACATTCATAACGAACCTCTAACTACCTTCTCACTATCTCAAAAGTCTAACCTAAAGCCTATATGTCATTATCTATCATTCTTTCCTCTCATCATACCTGCCATTAGATTGACTTTTATTCAACTTACTACTTACTAACTTCTTTTAGATAGTTCATAATACCATTGCACACCTTCTAGCTTTTGCTTATTATTATCGTATTCCTCGCCTAATCTTCTTGATACTGTTAACAAGTTAAAGGAATCTTTCCCTATTGTTATCCACTTTACTTCAGGAATAGGGAATAGATAGATTATGATCCAATCATGCAACTCCAAGCTCTATATTCTAGCCCCTGGCACTACCTCAATTACATCATGCTATGAGTATCACATTACTAGATTCCATACCTCCATCACTATTCTCACTAATGTGGTCCCATTTTGGGTTCTCCATCCTTGTCATTCACCTTGTCAAGAATAACACTTAGCCTACCCTATATCTTAACTTTGTTCCTTTTATTCTGCGCCCTTCAGGTTGTACTTTCATTTATTTCTTTCATCTTACCCAAGATAGAACTTGACTATTCTATCCCTGGTTCCATTTTTCTTTTTGACCTGACAGCTACACTAGATAACTATACCTTTCAGAGTTTCTGCTGGGTCATCTTCACCTTTGTACTACTTAGAATTGGTCTTTCGACTACTCTGATTAGCACTTTCACTGGCATTAGTTTACTTCTCTATTACATCTAAACCAATTATTTTATCCTTCCCTTATGCACTTCCTCTATATATATTTACATATTTCATGATTTATCTATTATAACCTTTGTTCTTATCCTTCCCTTTACTCAAAGCATACTTTTATCATGTGCAATAGGAAGCTAAGGACAAACTTAGGGAGTAGTAACCATGCATTCACTATGTGATCTCCATTTTTGTCTTTTAGTCCACATGTTATCCCCCACTACCTCAAGGAGGAGATTTGTGAGGATGCTACTTCCCAATATCCACTCAATTAGCCAAAACTTAAGATACTAGGTACCATCACCTGTCATTCTATTCACAAAACTTTTATCTACCATGATCTGATCACTTATAGTTCTTACAGTGAAACTTGTACCCTCTCCAGGATACCCGAACCAATAATTCTTTACCATACTTTACAGTCCCATTTGGGACACTATTCTGTAGGTCACTATCATTAGTAATAAACCCCTATCTCTCTTGAAAGAATAAGACCGCTTTACATCACAACTGATTGTGAAGAAGGTACTACATCTACCACCTTGCCACAACCATATCAGGCTATGAACATCATCCATAGCATCCTGTCTCCTTCAGGGGAGAAAAATCATACCGTGCACCCCGTTGCTGCATAAAGAAGATACTGTTTTTCACTAAACTTTAGGCAAAAGGCCCATTGTAATGCCAAAACTATCTAAGACCCCATATCAAGACCAAATGGCCTCACCCTATAGGTGTTACCTTTAATTTATGACTATACTGAAACCTCTAGTCTTTCAGCAATTCCTGATGTAACTGTAGCTCATGCTAGGGTAACTGAGTCACTGACTCTAGCTACCTTACAACTGTAACCCTTCGATATACTAGCTCTGGGGTTTTAAATCTTTACCTAGGATTTCCAAACACTTTTGTAGTAATAGAACTCTGTTTTGGCATAACTGTACCAAAGCAGAGACTGTCTGCAAACATCCTCATCATCAGCACCATGGGGAAGCACGCAGCTCTACACAATAATCCCATGTCGGTACTGTAATCTGCAGCTTATAGCACAACATCGAGAACTTTGCATAGTTATTATGGTACATCCCAACAGACTAGATGTCCTACTCTTTTATCTATCCTGACTCCACTGATACCATGAACTTACTTTGACTGGCTATTCACTGATGACTGCCAGCAACAATATCCTCACGCCCATTTAAGACAGCTATACTGCCAAAAATCACCTTTAGGTCCTCGTGCCTTGCATTAGATAGGCACACCACTTAGACTGATACTGACAGAAATATAGTATTTCTTAGAGTAAGTATTTCCATGGCAGACCTCAACATGTTTGCTAAATCTATTCCACATCACCATGTACTTCATTGATGACTGCCAGCAATAATATCCTCACTCCCATTTAAGGCAGTTATACTGCCAAAAATCACCTTTAGGTCCTCGTGCCTTGCATTAGATAGGCACACCACTTGGACCCATACTGACAGAAACATAGTATTTATTAGAGTACGTATTTCCATGGTAAACCTCAAAACGTCTCCTAAATCTATTCCACATCACCATGCACTTCACAAAAATAAGGTGCTAAACTGAGGCACTCTTATACTACTCAAGGAATAATGCAAAATCTAGAAGCAAGGAATTATAGAAGAAGACAAAACTGAATCCTATACTCCGCATGTGACGACTCTAGGTGCACACTTTCCTATGAATCTAAAGCCTAAGCTCTGATACCAACTTTATTATGGCCCAACCTATGGGCTAGACCGGCATTAGGACCTGGGCCGGCCTAAAGCCCCCGAGGCCCGTAGTAAGCCTGACTATTCCCTGACCCATTCCTAAGGCCCATTTTAGGCCCAATTCAAGAATTCAATCGGACAGAGTCTGGCCATAACATGGGCCAAATAACGGGGAGTTTTTGACTTGCCCCACCTGTAAACACAATATATAATAATTTGGGGAGCTCAACTCACCTTCCACATAATCCCATCAAACATGCATATAATAATTTTACAGATCCAACATGACAATTTTAATATAGACCCAAATTAAATGAGTACTTCTAACACATGCAGAATTCTAGAAGTTAACAAAATTATACAAAATGTCACAAACATAAATAGATGACCTGCGAGGGAGAGAGGCAGGTTAGAACTCAACAGAAATCTCCTGTATCCTGGAAAAATAAGATGAACAGGAGTGAGCGTTCGACTCAGAGAGTAAATATTTATTTTACTTATAATTTTTATAACTATCTAATTCTAATACATCCGTATGAATGGAATGCAACTTTTCAACAAATCAAACAAGTCACATCAATTCACATCAAAGATAATCTGAAGCACTCATGCATCCGTGTCATATCCATACATATATGGGGAGTTGATCCCCCTACCCAGCTCTCTTAATCCAAGGCCTGCCAGTGAGATCAACTTGAGCTGAACTTTTGCTTAATAATCCATATGCGGGGGTCAGCGAGATCAACTCAAAGTCGTACTCACCTCGACTTCCTAAAAAAAAAAGGACCAGGCCCCAAGCAAAACTAGCTCAAGCCGATATGCCCGTCCTACCCATATCCACATATACCACGCACACACGCACTCATGCACACAGCTCCAGACTATCAATCACAGTAACTAACAAGCACCAACAAGTATAAATGCAAATTAAGGCATGCCTAATGTTTAACTACATAAATATAAATATAAGTGATGCATGAGCATGCCAAGAATATAATCATATTGAAATTATAAATAAAATAAATATCTACTCACATACGTGAAACGAGGTCACTGTGGCGGTTGGGCAGAGGAGGAAGGCTGTCCCAGCTCACTTGACAATTTCAGTATAATTATTTAATGTAATTGACTCAATACAAGCTAAAAAGAATCAAATATACCCTAAGTTGTGTCGAAAATCTGGCACAGTCTACCCTCTACCTAGGACCTACCCAACCTGCAAAAGGGTTTAAATCACACTTCTAAAATCACACATCCCATCTTTACATCTCATCAACAACACATGGCCCCTCCTGGGCCCGTCAAACCAGACAATACTCAAGTGACTACACAAAATAAGTATTTAAAAATTTAGGGTGTTACAAGCAGAATGAACACCATTACACCAAATTAAACTGCTCTTGTTGGAGAGCTGGTTGGAGCTCGCCTCATCGCCCACGGTGGTAGCTTGTTAAATCTTGCCAAGCAGCCTGGGAGCACAGTTCAGATTCCTAGTGCAGAAAAAGCTCTCTTTAGAGCTCTGAAAATAAAGCATGCAACTCCAAAGTATGGGCTTCTCTTCCATGCATCCTTAGTTGGTCAGGCATCCTTAAAGATGAAGGGAAAAATTTCTCGATCACTTGCTGTAAAAGTTGCATTGGCAATTCGATATGATGCTCTTGGAGATGGCCAAGATAACTATATAGGATTGGAGAATAGGGTGAAGGTACTTGTCACAATGTTCTCTGAGTTTCTCTGTTAAACAATCCTTTCATCTCTCTATTAAAAGGTATTATCTTACATGATAATTTTGTAACTTGAAGCACGGTTAAGGAATCCTGAAGGGAGAGAATTGGGACGTTCTACTAGGTCTGCTAAGGGCAAACCTAAGATAGAAGCTTATGACAAGGATCGTAAGAAAGGGGCTGGGGCACTTTTATCTGCCGCAAATGTCTTTGTTACATTGGCAAATAATTTCCAGTTATTGCTGTTAAATTCAAAGAGAGTGTTGTTAGTCAAATTATAATTAATTCATTTTAATTCGAGCTTATATAAGTAATTCGATTGCTTTACACATCAAAATAATTAGCCAAGTCAATGTTGCAATCTAACAACTTATATTCACCCTTTAACTTTTTGTTTATTCCCGATGTGACTTAAATTCTCATCACTCCCTCCTCAAGTGTAATTATACGGTTGTCACTTGATGATTAATTAGTATTAACCCAAAACGGGCCTAATTATAGAGCCTTATGAGCGACTGAAACTCATAGTTCAAGACAGGCTCTAATACCATATCAAGAGAGTGTTAGTCAAATTATAATTAATTCATTTTAATTCGAGCTTATATAAGTGATTTAATAGTTTTACACATCAAAATGACTAGCCAAGTCAATGTTGCAACTCAATCACCTATATTCAGCCTTTAATTTTTTGTTTATTCCAGATTTGACTTAAATTCTCAATAATTACTTCTTGGTTTTGGCTAGTTATTAACTACTTCGTATTTGTCTAGACATACAATCCTTCTACCGATTCTGTTCTTGGGCAAGCATTGAGCTCCATTGCTGGGACTGAGGAAGAAATGGTCCCAAGAAGACAGAAGACTAATCAAGCTGAAGAACGTGCTAAGGAGGCTCCAGTTACAGGTGAAAAGAAGAAGAAGAAGAAGAAGAAGAAGAAGAAGAAGAAAACTAGTGAGGACAAGGCTTTGATGACTAATAAAACTAGCAGCACTGCTGAACCAGAAGCAGAGGAATCTGTAAAGAAGGAAAAGAAGAAAAGAAAAGAGAGGGCTGAGAATGGTGATGTACAAAATGACATCGAGAATGTTGATGTGGGAGAGGAGAATAAAAAGAAGAGAAAGCACACTGAGCAATATGACGAGGAAACTGAGATGCCAAGTAAGAAGGAGAAGAAGAAAAAGAAGAAATGTGAGGATTAAGAAAATTCACTAGGGTTTACCCATCAATTTTAGATAATTTAGGCAGCAGTTTAGTAAATCTCCATCTAATATTTATGTTTTTCTTTATTTACTCATTGGTAGGCATTCTTTATTTATCTTGGCACTTTTTTGTACTTTGCAACAGAGGAAGATCCATCATTAATCTTTGACAATCAAAGTTTCTCAGCTTCCTCTTTCTTTCACCTAGCCGAATGAAAACCTAACCAAATGAAATAGTTGGTTTGAGTATCAATTTGCCATACGACTAACCAAATCATCAAAGTTTACCGCCAAATTCTATTTTCGATACCGTGTTGAATACAATCATCAAATGTTTGATTTTTTTTTATATTTAATATTAATTAAAATTTAAATTCGAGAATTCATAATTTTAAAAATGATTATAATCAATAGAAAAATATATTTAAATTTGACTAAGCTTCTAATAAAAAAAAATATTAATGATAAGCTCAAAATTTTTTAAAATAGTTTATTTTAAAATATTTTGATTTTCAATAACTAAATAAAGAGAAATAAAGGAAAATAAAAAAGTAATCCAGTAACTTGTTCATTTCAGAGAGGGGGGCGGGGGAGGTGGAGGGGGAGAAGGAATCAGAAGAGAGATATCAGTGGATTCTCACCAACCTACGAAGCTTCCATCAATTTCAGCACTGCATGGAGATTCAATTTCGCTAAGTTGCCGACTTCAACTTTCATTTCTTAGAAATTCACTGAAGAAAAAAATAAAAGGAAAAAATGGCCTTAGATTGATTTGAGGAGTTATGTTGAAATATAAACGCAATCCACTTTTATTCCCATCATATCTGATTGTTTATTCCAATCATATCTGATTGTTTTGTTTTGTATTTTATTACTGTTTTGGATATATTATTTTAGTTGTATTTAATTATTTATTTGATTATTTTAGCTCAAGATCATACATGTTCCAACTCGGATACGACTTTAAGCCAAAAAAAATCCTCAGAACTTACCAAGAAGTTACAGGCCTGCAAGAAGCCCTACTTGTTCATATATAATTAAAAAAGGGATTTTGGGCCACTTTTCAAGAGGCTCCACCCTTGCCATCCTTTCTTCTGCTTTCGGTGACACCTTGTTCTTCTAGTTTTCTTCTGGGTTAAACTTTTGATAGGTCTTGTTCGTCATGTAAGGTTTGCTGGTGTTCTTCTGTGTGGGTTCTTTTGGGATCATTTCACATTCTTCTTCTTTTCCTTAAATTTTGCTATTTTCTTACTTTTGTTTTGGTGCTAATGTTCTTTTGTTAGATTCAAATATAATTTTTTTTGCTATTAGTTTTTTTGCTTGGCTTTTCTTATAGCTTGTTGATTTGGTGGTCTTGGAAACTCAAGCAAGCAACTTCCAGCCCTTTTCTTACACTGGTTTTACTCAGATACTTCTGTGCACAGGCCTAGGTGTTTTTTCCATGAAAAATCTCATAGATAATGATTTCATAGTTGGGTAGCTGTGTGTTATGAATCATAGATTTAATCTCAGCGGTCCTTCATCAAAGTTCTTAAAGTAGATTAATGGGTGATTTTTATTTTCCTTATTTGCCATCATCACCTTTGCTCTTTCCTTCATCTTCTCATGAATCAGATGACTCGAGTAATCAAAATATTTCCACCTCCTCGGGCTCTGAGGCAAGCTCTGGTCAAAACATATCTACTGCATCTTCCCATGCATCAAATGGCTTGATTAATCAAAACCCATCTATTCCCTTAGGCACTGTGGCAATTCCTAGTCTTGAGGACATTCCCACAGGCTTTGGGGCAATTCCTAGTCTTGAGGTGATTAGTTTAAACAAACTTAGCTCGAATTTGGAGCAGCTCTTGATAGATTGTAGGCGTAGTTGTTATTATGGTGATGCTGAAATTGTTGTTGAGGGGCGCCCTATTCCAATTCATCGCTATATCCTAGCTGTAAGGAGCAGGTTCTTCGATGAGTTATTTACGCAAGAAAAGGGGTCTTTGGAGGAGGGAGGGAAGCCTAGGTATTTCATGAGTGATCTGTTACCCCATGGAAAAGTTGGATATGAAGCCTTCCTGGTTTTCTTAAGCTATTTGTATACTGGAAAACTCAAGCCATCTCCGCTGGATGTATCAACTTGTGTTGCTGGTGTATGTGCACATGATGCTTGTAGACCTGCAATTAATTTTACGGTGGAATTGCTGTATGCTTCATCCATATTTCAAGTACCAGAGCTGGTTAATCTTTTCCAGGTCAGTAAATTTTGTATGAAGTTTAATTGGTGGGTATATTCAGCACATGATTAATTTATTTGCTTCTGGCAACTGAATTGGCGACTGTTGCTCATAATTTAGTTGAAAGATATGAAAATTAAAGTGTGCTGTTTTTGCTTTTCCTTCCAAGGTCAAAATTTTTATTAGAATGACAATCTAATAAAACAATTCTACAACCAATATGCTGGACTCTCTGGGCATTAATGCTGAAGCCTGATAAATAATTTGGAAATAGTTTATGTTTGTATTGTTAATTCATTATTATGTGCTCTATCCTCATAGAGGCTTAAGTAGATGAATAAGGGTCACTTTGTTATGAGGTAAAATGACAAGAAAAAGAGGTATTTTTTTTAGATAAGCAGAATTTTTATTAATAATTAAAATTGGCTTAATACATCATTTCATATCTGAATTTTATCAAAAAATCTCATGGAACTCTGAATTTTTAAAATGTCCCATGACACACCTCATCAACTAAGTGAAATTAAGATACCCTTTGGATTCTAGTTAGCAGACCACCATATCAATAGATCGAAGGAAATGTTAATTCTACCTTACAAGAGTTGAGGTGTATCACAGGACATTTGAAAAGTTCAGAATGCCACGCGATTTTTTTGGTAAATTTTAGGCGTGAACTTATGTATTCTGCCATTAAAATTCAAGAAAAACTTAGCATGAATATGTTCATACTGAAACCCGGTCAATAGACCTTATATTCATTTGTCAAACTTCCATTTTGAACTTTTGACTATATTCAAGAGAATTTTTAAATATCACACTCTATACGTTTGCAGAGACGCCTTGCTAACTTTGTTAACAAGGCTTATGTGGAGGATGTAATCCCGATATGTTTGGTTGCATTTCATTGTCAATCAAGTCAACTTGTTGCAAAATGTATGGATAGAATAGCGAGGTCGGATCTTGATAGCATCTCACTAGAGAAGGATCTTCCATATCAAGTTTCAAAAGACATAAAATTTCTTCGCAAGGAGCTTATGTCTGATGATGAACAGAAAATTAAGGCTGTCGACCCGCTACATGAAATGATAATTAAGAGAATACATGAGACATTAGATTTGGATGATATTGAACAGGTAAAACTTGTCCTGACAGATTCTGATGTAACACTGGATGATGCAAATGCTCTCCATTATGCTGCTGCGCACTGTAGCCCCAAGATTGTGTATGAAGTGCTTGGCCTTGGTCTTGCTGATGTCAACCTGAGAAATTCACAAGGTTACACAGGTCTCCACATTGCGGCATTGCGAAGAGAACCATCAGTGATAGTGTCTCTACTGGCAAAAGGTGCTTGTGTTTTAGACCTAACATTGGATGGGAGAAGTGCTGTTAGCATCTGCCGAAGGTTAACTAGGCCAAAAGATTATCATGCTAAAACAGAGACGGGGCAGGAAGCAAATAAAGACAGGCTATGCATAGATCTTTTAGAGAGAGAAATGTGGAGGAACCCCAGGGCTGGAGATGCTTCTTTCACGTCCCTAACAATTATTGATGATCTGGACTTGAAGATTGCGTACCTGGAAAACAGAGGTGCTATGCTGCTGATGTTATTTTGATTTGAATTACTTGCATGGTTGCTAACTATGACATACAATTTGTCTTGTCCCTTCAGTTTTGCTTTTCCTCAGATGGGAATGGATTTTCGTTTTGGATTCCGTTGGTTTAAAATTTTATTATTTTATTTTGAGAGTGTTTTATATGTTTTTGTTCATTAATTTGATGATCTTGTTCCCGCTAATCCCCTTGGTTTGTGTTCCATGAAGGCCAACTATTATTTGCAAAAACTTAATTAGTCTCCTTTTCATCCATGACAGTAATAGTGTTTCTCATGCGTTGTCGATAAACCTAGATATTAAACATAAGCAACCTTGTTAATTTGTTGATGACTTGTTTGTTTGTCTATATCATTATTGCATATATTGTATTTTGACTTTCTGGATACCGATTTCTTCTTTTCTTTTTTACTCCTCTGCTGGAAAGTTTAAAGACAGATAATGAGTATCATAAGAGTTCGAAGTAATAGGAGCAACATAAAATGAATTTGTGGCATAATGTTTTTCCCAACTTGGCACATCTTTTTTCTCTACATGAGGTTTTCGTTGCTAGATTTGGCAATTGTACCCACAAGATCCTGCCAATGATTCTGCCTACCGTTCTCCAAATATGAGATGCTTTATCCTTTCCATTTTTTCAGTTTAATGATTTACCCATTATGCTTTGTTGAGATTTGGTTTCATTAATAATATTTGATACTTGTAAGGAAAAACTGAAGATATAGCATTTTTAGTTTGTTTAATCCAGATGTGATGGCTTATGCTTCAACATATGAATTCTATGTGCTGTGTTTTGTGTCACAGTGGCGTTGACACAATTATTGTTCCCTACTGAAGCCAAGGTAGCCATGGAAATTGCTTATGCTGAGAAAACATCTGAGTTTGCATCAAAAAGATTTAATCGGAATTTTAGGGAGCTTGACTTAAATGAGACACTGATAACTCGGAACAAAAGACTTCTTTCTAGGTTGGAAGCCCTAAATAAAGCAGGTACATACTGGCTTTAAATCTGTTGCATGTTACAGTCTGCTCTTCTTGCTTTTGTTTTGATAGGATATGGTCTTTGCCTGGTATATATTTTTTTATATTAGGCAAAACCAATAAAATCAAACGTCTCTTTCTATTTTTGACTTTATTTAAGCATGCAAAATAATTTTCCACTTTGTTAAAGGTTCAATGTGGTTTCTGTCAAAATTTCAGATTGAATTTCATTGGATTTTAATTTGGTTTAGTAATTGTAATGTTACAAAAGTGAAAATTTATGGTTTTTGAGAGAGATTAGAATTTAATGGTATTTAGATATAAGTTCAATGACTATAGGTGAGCTGAACCCTAATAAGTGAAGCATGGAGTTGCCTTTTTGTCCTAGTCTTTCGGTTCAATTGATATATTTAATTGACATTTGCATTGATCTAACTTAGATGATTACAGACTCTTTAGGGAAAAGTTGAATGGATCAAATTACAGGGAAATAGTGCTTTTATTATTTAATTTTGGAAGGGATATGAACAACCAAAAAGGGTAAACATTCTTGCCATTGGGCTAGCAAATCAATGGTCAAATCCCCTATCTTGTAACATTGGACGTAAGAGTTTCAAACACTTCTCTACTATTCAACTTTAGTTTAGTAATACGAGAGTTGTTTTAAGGACTGTGAAGTCTGAAGTTCAAGTCCTAGTCGGAGCCATGTAGAAGAGGAATCTATATTCTGCATTTTTGTTAGCTTATTGTAATAGAAGAAGCATGCTTTTCATACAATGCAGGACAAAGAACAATAGAAAATAGTATGCGTAAAGTAGCATATATTTCTCTAATGAATTAAGGATTTCAGGAAAAGCAACACAAGTAGGCATCTTAGAGTAAATCATTAGGCCATCAAAAGCTGAAAATTTAATAAGCAGACGACTATTGCAGTGCCAAAGGCATCTTCCAATGAATCATATTGTCACGTATGGTCTTGAAGCTGCAAAGTTTTAGTTTTTGTGACTCTTCTCTTACAAGCTTTGTGATTTTGATCATGGCAGTGGAAATTGGTCGACGGTTTTTCCCTAATTGCTCTCAAGTGCTTGATCAATTCATGGAAGACGACTCGTTGCTTGATTTGTTTTATCTTGAAAAAGACATCCCAGAAGAGCAGAGAATCAAAAGGGTGCGCTTCATGGAGCTCAAAGAGGAAACTCGGACGGCCTTTAGTAAGGATGAGGCTTAGTTCATGAGCACAGCTTTTGGGAGAAAATGTATAATAAAAGCATGATGACTGAATATAAAATGTTGGGGCTGTAATTTAGATTTCTGATTGTATTATTTCAGCGAGAGCAAATGAGCTCTATGAGCTAAACTCCAAATACTATGAAGCCAGTTGCAGATTAAATTTATTGTCCTTAGTTTCTAAATAAATCTAGATGGAAATCAAATTGACATATTTAGGGCAATCTCTATCTTCCCTTTACCATCTTCAATGCCTCCCTATCAAATTACCAAATATAGATTTATTCTTTTTTTTTTAATTCTAATATATACATACACACATAAATTATAATAAAATTTAAACTATGTTATCTTTAAACGTTTTCTTTTTTTTTTTTAAAAAAAAAAACTAATATAATTTATTATTAGATCATTAATGTCGTTAAGTTTTGAAGTTTTTATGTTAATATTAACATAAAAATACAAATTAAGGTTAATTAATTTAGAATTTCTTTGTTTTCTTAGTTTTGAAATTTTTTATTTTGTTTAAAGTGTATTTATTTTTAATAACCAATTAACTTTAGTCATTAATTATCATTATATTAAATTACTGTGATTATTTTTGTCCCTTTACTATTCCCTCTTCCCATTTTTATACATTATAGATTACAAATATAAATAGATTCTTAATTTAATATATAATAATTTTACATTTAATAGAATTCTCAATTATTAAAGAAAGCACTTTTTTTTTTCTCTTGTTTCCACACATGACCTTTTTTTTTTTAATTGTAATTGTTAGCTTAATTGTATTTAGATTAGAATTTATTAGTATATTTTTATTATATATTTTCTATTTTGATTAATCTTATTCGTTTAAATATATTAATTTATTTATCAAATTAAAACTCTTATAATTAATAGAGTTATAATTAAAAAAATTAAAAAATAATATTATGAAAAGAATGAAAAATATGCTGTAAACATTAAGATTCAATAATAGTAGGACTTTGCTTTTAATTTTTTTTTTTTTTAACAATAATAGTAGGAGATTAAGTTATGAAATTTTTTAAAAAAATTATAATAAAATTATGAATTAATAAATATGAATACTCTTATATAATATCTAAAAGGTCGACTTTTATCGTGCTTTTAAGAGTTTGATCCTAATTTATTTACATTTCATTTTTCAAGCAAATTAATATTTTTAATAAGAAATTGATTAATTATTTTTAATAATTAATTAAAATTTATCCTTTATTGTTGTAATATTAAATCATTATGGGTATTTTTAGTAATCTCAATGTTTCCTCCTCTTCCCACTTTTAAACAATTAAAATAAGTGTTATTTATTTTATATTATAAATTTGTAAATATTTAGAATAATTAAAAAAATAAATTAATGGAAGTGAGATTTGATATTGAAAATTTTTATTAATTTTATTTTAATAAATTAAATAGAGAATTATTATATTACATATTATAATAGGATTTTTTATATAAGTAAAATTATTATTAAAATAATATTAAAATTTCGATTTATATTAAATATAGCAATATTTGGTATTGAAATTATTTTTATGGATTTAATGATGAATTTACAGTCACTGAAAATATTAGTGACAAAATAGTAAAAATAGCCTCTCACTTCAAAAAGTATTGCGAATATGTTATCGCTAAAAATTATTAGTGATTTTGCAATATCAATCAATTAACGATAAATTTTTGTCACTAATATATATTATTAGTGATAAATTTTTATATCTATCTTTAGTTTTCCTTAACATGCATTACACGTTATTTTATTTGTAATCATCACACGTACTTGTGATTAAATTTTTTTATATATAATTTTTATTAATTTTTTAAATAATATAATATTATCTTAATATATTAATTTTTAAAAATCAATTAAATTTAATCCTTTATCATCATAATATCAAATAAATTTAATAATACTTATATTATATTTTTAATTTTTTTTCAAGATATCTTATTTTGAGAATAACTATATTAAATAATTTATTAAAGTTTAATTTAATTGAAAATATAAAATAAATTAAAAACACCCTAATAAAATAGCATATGATTTATTTAATTAAATATTTTCTTTTTGTATTTCTGCATATTGCAGCAGTGCAATTTGTTAATGTCTTTTAAATTGTTGATAATAAATCTCTCTTTATTTTGTAATTTTATTATTAAATAAATTTTAATGTGTTTTAATTAAATATTTCGTGAGTACAAAATATAAAAAGTAATATGGAAATCTTGAAATATTTAAAAATAAAAAATGAATTTATCTATCCAAATCTTTTTCTGAAGGCATTCATAAAAAAAAATAAGAAATGTTATTAAAAAATTAAAGGAAAAAAGCTATATTTAATATTGCGTTAGCATAATGATAAGCGTCTTATCCATCTTATATTAAAGTTTTCCATATGATTAGATATTTAGATTTTAAAATTGTAGACATAGAATATGACAAAGAAATTAATAATTTCTATTAAAAATATTTTAATATTAAAATGATATTTTTATATTTAAATCATTAGTATTAACATTATTTAAATTATTATTTTATAATATCATTTTTTTATTTAGAATTTCAGCTTATTCTTTTATTAAAAATTATAATTTAGTTAAGGATTTTTGGCATTGAAATTTGTAATATTTTAATATTAATATCATGTTAGAAATGAAATTAATATATAAGAAGGATAACTTTTAATTTTAAATTCCTTCTCCGCTGAGCATTCTTCTCTTCTATTGTCTTCTTCTTTGAATTCATCTTCTCTCTCTCTCTGTCTGTATTCTTCTGTTCTTGTGGATTACGTGACATTCTACTTTTGGTGTTGCTTCTTGTTTCAGTTTTACTACTGCTATGAGTATATATATCTTGGAGAGATCTGGTTTCATCATTTAAAGGGTTTCTGGTGTTTTATCTTTCCGGGTTTTCTACATCAATGGAAAATGTTTTTTATTTTCCTTATGTGCCATCACAACCTGTGAACTTTACTCCATCATCATCTTCTGGTTTTACTTCATCTTCTTACGAATTTAATTACTCATTGAGTCAAAGCATGTCCATCTCCTCAGAATCCGGGTCATGGCCTACTCAAAACATGTCCATTTCATCTTCTCAAGCATCAAATCATTGGATCGGCAAAAACATATCCATCCCCTCAGAATACGGGTCATGGCCGACTCAAAACATGTCCATTTCATCTTCTCATGCATCAAATCATTTGACCGGCAAAAGCATATCCATCTCCTCAGGATCCGGGGCGAGGCCGACTCAAAACATATCCACTTCATCTTCTCATGCATCAAATCATTTGATCGGCAAAATCATATCCATCCCCTCAGGCTCCAGGGCGAGGTTTACTAAAAAAATGTCCAATTCATCTTCTCATGCATCAAATCATTTGAAAGGCAAAATCATGTCCAGGACGAGGTCCATTTCCATTTCATCTTCTCATGCATCAAATCGTTGATCAGCCCAAAGAACAAGTACATCTAGGCTTTAAATCTGTTGCACATTACAATCTGCTATTTCCTTTCTTGCTTTTGTTTGGACAGGATATCGAATTCTTTGCCTAGATTTATTTATTAATTTATTTATTGCAATAAAGCCAAATTACTTCCATGAGTGCTGTAATTTTCCTAATTTTGGAGGGAGTATTTTCCTTTATCTAAAATTATTTTTCCCAATAAGTTATTTTTTAGCAACTTGAAGATGATTAGAAACACGAGTAGACATCTTAGAGTAAATCATTAGACCATCAAATGCTGAGATTTTAATAAGCAGGCTACTATTGCACAACATAAGGCATTGTGAAATGAATCATATTGTTATCCGGAAGTTACAATGTTTTAGTTTTTGTGACTTCTCATACAAGCTTTATGGTTTTGATCATGTGATGGGATAAGATGCGGTGCGTTTTGATGGCAAGTGAGAATTGGAATGGGCAGGAGAACTGTTGAGAATCTGTTGGGAATTTGTTGAGCTGTTAAAGTTGTGTTGGTGATTATTAATACGTGTACTGTAATAGAATTGTTGTACTGTAACAGAATTGTTGAGATATCAGCTATTGGTGAATTGTAACAGAACTTTGATTCGATCATTGAATATGAATTCTTCCTTTGTGATCTTTTTTCTTCTCTCTGAAGTCTCTCTTCTGTCCTGTTCTTTCACTTCTTAATTGCTGTTAAGAATTAAATCACATATTATTTGGTATCAGAGCGGCTGATTCTCGGAAAATGGCAAAAAATACTCATTCTCATGATTGGGAAAAGAGGGTTGCTGTTATAATGCAAGAACTTGAATCGAGGCAAGAAGGAGTTGCGAAATCAAAGGTCTTGAATGAAATTAAGAACCTGATTGCGGGACTTAGCCTACAGAATATAGAGTTGGCTGGGAAGGGAACTGAGGAGGTGAACAAGAATGTCAATGAGGGTTTGGGTGAAAGCCACCTTGGGGCCCTATTGCTAAACTGGAATTTCCAAAATTTAGTGGAGAAGGTCTAGAGAGTTGGTTGTTGCATACCGAGTATTTCTTTGGCGTGACTAATGTGGCCAACACAGATAGGGTTAAGATGGCCGCCTTACATCTAGAAGGGAGGGCGATCCAATGGCACCGAGGGCTTGTTAAAGCCAAAAGGGGACTGCTGCTTATGAAGACTGGGTCAGCTGTTTCATCATCTCTCTAAACATTTGAGAGCTAATTTACTTAAAATTTCAACTAAAATTGAATGTCGTTGGCGACTAGCATATATAATTATCATCTTTTTATTATTATTATTATTGTTGACCCCGTGTAGCTCAAAATGAGCATTGATTTTGATGATAACAAAACTCAAAAAAAATCTATCTAACCCAACTTTAAAGTGATGTATAGATTCTTTCTTCTTATTCATAAAGAATCTTTGAAATTGCATCTAAGGAGGAAGAATACTCAAAGACATCTCAAGATAAATCCAAGATGAGAAAGAATAAGATTATAAAAGCCAAGACTCAAAGTAAAGGTATGAAAGTCATAGAGTTAGAAATTGAGTCTTAGGACTTGTGTAAAAAGAATAGATGAAAGTTTAGTCAAATGGAGCTCAAAATTAAATTATTCTTTTAAAAATTTCCTCTCATCATGACCTTGAATATTACTATTGGAATATATATTTTTCTTAAGATCTAAATTATTTTTTGAAACAGGCATCTGGTAAATTAGTTTGCTAACCTGTTTGCTAAAATATTAGTTTGCTAAAACATTAGTTTACTAACTAGTTTACTACTGTTGTCAAAATTTCATTAGTTTGCTAAAAGATCAGAATTATTCAACTTCGCACAAAAAGACAAAATATTTTGCCTAGAGCAGAATGTATAACGTTCCAAAAAGGTTTCAAACGATCTAAAATAATTTGGGACTATAAATACACATTCTTTACTTCATTTTACACTTGATTAAAGCTTACATTTGAACTCCAAGTTTGATTTTTTATTTATTACTTTCATTCAAGAGCTTTAAAGTCTTTGAGCTACCATTGGCAAATCAACTCATCTCTTCTTTATAGTTCAATTTATATTGAGTGAGAGTGAGTGTTAAAATATTAAATTACATTTAAGAGAGGTTGTACAAGCACCTATTGAAGCTTGAGAGTGTGAGTGCTTGAGATAGCACTTGTCAAGGGTTCAAGCTACCTTGGTAAAAGCTTGGTGTTGAAAAAGTTGTAAAGGGCTTTTGGTCTCTTGCCTTTAAAAGAGCAAATAGTGGAGAGAAGACTCAAAGAGGATTCTTTGAGAGAGTGGATGTAGGCTAGTTAAGCTGAACCACTATAAAAATCATTGTGTTTGATCTCTCTAACCTTAATCTCTTTACTTTTGTGTGTAATTTAATTTCCATGCATGATATTGAGTACTGATTGAATAGATTGAGTTGACATGCTTGAGGATATATTGAGTAGGTTGAGAAATTAGTAGAATATTTTGCAATACATATTTTTTAAAAAATTGCTATAAATATTGATTGAAACTTGAATTGCAACTTAGGGACACATTATTGAAACACATATCACTTTCATTATATATAAAGGAGCACCTAGTTAAATAAAGCCATAATTTTTCATTAAGCTAAAAGCAAGGGCCGAAAAATTGTTTAAGTCCAATTTACCCTCCTCTTGGATTATTTTGGGACAACAATTATTATTATTATTATGGAGAGTACTTATTTCCACACCTTAATTTATTAGGTTCACAATCAATTTATTAAAACTATTCACAAATAAATTTTTTATGAATAAAAAAAATTAAATTCAATTTAAAATAGCTCTCCATATTAATAGCTTATATTTTGGGGAGAGTATTACTACATTTGAAATTAATTCAACATGGAGGTAAGATGTGCATAGCATCTTCATCAATAATAATAATAATAATAATAATAATAATAGTAATAATAATAGTAGCAGCACTATACCTTACCATTAAAATAACCTATTGAAATGTAAAATAATTATACTAAAAAAAAATTGTTAACAATACACTCTTATCAAATATACATTGTTCACTTATTATTTTATATATAATTATTTTTTGATATTAATAAATATCAAACAAAGGAGCTTTAGAAAGACTAGATCAAAATTCAATGTTTAAATAAATATTACAAAATTATCAATTACACATTAATTTAAAATTAAAATATTCATATTTATTTTTTAATAAATATATACAAATTGAAAACTTTTAAAAAAATTAAACCAATAAAAATTTAAATATTCAAATAAATATTGCATAATTATCGATTATATGGTAATTTAAGAAATTAATGTATTTTTTTTTATATAAATATATACAAATCAACTTGAAAACAAAGAAAGTGATGAGATCAGTGGCTTATTAGCCAACTACTCTAATACTCAAATTAGAAATATTGATTGAGAAAAATAAAAGTGAATAGTAAAGAATTTTGTAGACAATTTGGCGGAATAAGCGTATCCGATTAATATCTGTTTCTAATATTTATAGAGTATAGGCCAAATAGCTGTTATAGTTATCTACAAGAATCTCGGGTAGTTAGGCAAATATCTTGAGATTTTCTCCTAAAGATTCGTGATGTCCCAAAATATGTCTAAGCGATGGGTGAATTTGACTTAAAACAAT
Source organism: Hevea brasiliensis (assembly GCF_030052815.1). Lineage (NCBI taxonomy): Eukaryota > Viridiplantae > Streptophyta > Magnoliopsida > Malpighiales > Euphorbiaceae > Hevea > Hevea brasiliensis. Next base: position 48,341 of record NW_026614601.1, on the reverse strand, counting down.
TTTTCGATTTTTGTTCAAAACTTTTGAAAAATTACAGCTTAGTTTAACCTAATTTTTTTACTGTGAAATGTGTGTAATACTACCCAAATAGTTAGTTAATACATAGTTGGCTCATAAGCATTCAGTATACTGATCTAACAGGATATATTAGTACTCAGTAAAAATTTTAGTAATCTAAATAAAATCACAGCACAATAAACAGAGCAGTAAATAGAATATATTAATTGACAACAGATAAAGCATTAGGCAAATTATATTAGATATCAGCAGATTCAACAGGAAACATAATTTTTTAGTTTGCAACAGTGTTGACAGTAAACAGTATCAATTCTCAACTTAGCAAAAATAATTCAACCAGAAATAAAAATACATAAATTTAAAAAGTAAGGGTTGAGGGAATTGAAAACTGAATTTTTATAATGGGTCGGCCTAACAAGCCCACATCCACTCTCTCAAAGATCTCACTTTGAGTCTTCACTTCACTATTTTTCTCTTTTAAAGGCAAGAGACAAAAGCCCTTGTACAAATCTTCATACCAAAGCTTTTACAAGCCAGTAGCTTCACACTTCTACCAAGTGTTATCCCAAACACTTTCCACACTCAAGCTTCAACAAGTGCTTGAATGACCTCTCATGAATGCTAAGAAGGTGTTTAAAACTCAATCTCACTTAATACAATAGAATCTATAAAGAAGAGATTAGTAGGTATGCCAATGATGAGCAATAAAAACAAATTGAGCACTTTGAATGAAAGCTTTAATGATCTTAAAAGATTAGGAACAGTAGAGAAACTTTCATTAAGTGCAAAATGGTCAAGGGTAGGTGTATTTATAGTTTTAGATCGTTTCTGACCATTTGAAAACTCATTTGAATGTTACGATATCAAATTTCAAGAAAATAGCCATTATTTTATCGTTTTCTGTGATGTTGTACAGACTTGAGTCAGTTAGCAAACCAGTTCGCATACTAGAACCAATAGCAAACCAGTTAACATACTAGGAAAGCTTTTTTGCATATCTTTGAAAACTTTAAAACTTTACACCAAATCATAATCAAATGCTTTTAGGCCATTGATGATTCAAAAATAAGTTTTGAAAACTTAGGATAAGAATTTTGAAGGATTAAACATAAGTATCATTGAGTAAGTATCATTGGCTTCTACTCCTCAAATCTTTTCACAAGTAATCTTAAAAGTTCAAACTAACTTCTATATTACATGTACCTTTAAGTTTGATCTTCAATGTAACTTTAGAAGGTAACATTTTCTTCTTTTATCTCTTTTAATTCGTCTTGTGTTATCTTAGAGTGTCATCCTTAAAGGAGTGGAAGCATGATAATTGGTGTATTGGAGCATTGAATTTCAAAAATTTCTTCTAGGCTTTTATGCATCATGCCATATCTCTTATGTGCCTAATTAATTTCAATGCTCAATTGCATATTAAAACACTTTTAATATGTATTAGGATCTATGTTTGCCATTCAAGATTGTGAATTAATAAATTAATTCATTTAAACCCTAGTTTAAAAGGGGAGTTTAAACACTATCCTCTTTGATGCACTATGGATGCAATTGGAACCTTTAGGAAGAACCTAGGATCCCAAGTATTGTCCCTCTAGCTTGTCCACACCAAGATCACCCATGGGCAGGCCCCAACTTTGTTTTTCAAGCCTTGCTAACCAATTATAATTTAGAGTTTTGCTTCTAGAGAGGTTGTATGGGTGTATAAGACATTAGAAACAATTTCTAGCAATTTTAATTCAAAGGGAATGGAGGATTTCTCTTTGAATTGTTGAGAAATTGTGAGGATAGGAAGAGAACAATGTGCTGCCACACTTGAGAGGGTAGAAAGAATTATTTGTTTCTTCTTTTCTTTTCCCTTTTATAATTAGGTCAAGTAATCACTTAAACTCTTTGTCACATGTCATCACCACATTGCATCTTATTTTTAATTGACTTAATCTCATTAAGCCAAGTGTCAAAACTAGACTTAATCTTGACTTTGATCACCTTGCATGATAAGAAGATAAATGGCAAACTTATATAATGCCATGTGTCACCATCTCGTGGTGCCATATGTCGCCATGTGAAATGACCAAATAAAATTATGTTTTAATTTTGAGTTCTCAACCCAAAATCATTATTTCTCCTCTTCTAATCAATTTATATCAAATATAAATTAATTAATTAATCTCCATTAATTAATTTCTCATAATTAAATTCATATTTAAACACTTTAAATATAAATTTAACTTATACTATACATCCAATAACTTAGATTTGGTTTCAAGCTATGCTAGAGACTTTGCAATCTTATTGCAAACCAAACTTATTTAATTAATCAATTAAACTCTTTAACTAATCAATTAAATCATATTTTACTTGGTGATTAACTTGCATATGTGTGTGACTCACTAGGCTCATCACTAATTGGCAATGAGATAAGATATTAACTCTTAATATCATCAGAACTCTTTCTTACCATAAATGATTTCTCTAAATCAACTTAGGCATCTCATAGACCATGGTTGACACCTAGCACAGCGTGCCATGGCCACCCAATCAGTAACAAAGAATATCTTAAATGAATCTTTAATCATATGTTACCATGCACTAGAATCTCTCTGTTATAAAATCTCAATTCGAGCTGGAGTCATGGTTAATGTCAAACCCCATTTGCTATGAACATTATATTCTCTTTTAATTCCAGTCCTTGATTAATTAGATTTTCTTGTCCGAAACTCTTTTCTGACTAAATCTGTTTGTCTTGGCTAGGAACTTGAAACATTAAGAATAATTAAATAAACATAGGATTTTATCCCTATTTACTTAGGGTAACAGATTCCATCTTGATCAACACCTATCTCCATATATAACTAGTAGGAGCCAACACATGGCCATATACCCATACACAGTACAAGTATGAAAGCAGTAGCAAACTCAAACCACCTATATACAAGATAACTGTGTCATCTCAGGTCTAATGATTATATGCACTGATATGATATATGACAATGCATTGACAAGAGTAAACTCCATGTGCTTGTCATATGCGTCACTGGTTCGGCCTACTTATCATGTATAAGTGCCTATCATGTTTGTTATGTGGCATGAGACTCACCACTCCATCTTATTTTTATCTAACATAAATACCTTGGGAACAAATATGATTATAATATTTCTGGATAAGTCATGTCCTTTGTGAAGTATCCTCGATTGTGAACCAATTTATGATACTTTGTACTAGAAATACTGTCATTCATATTCTTAATAACTTAAGAATAGAATTTCTAACAAAATATCAATGGACCTTTTCTATTACACATAAATATATTATATAAACGGAAAAGTGAAATTGTCTTTTATTAATAAAATATGTACTAGATACATACTAAATGATATGCTCTAGGGCATACTACTAACAATCATTTCTTTAAAACACAAGTTTATCATCAACTTCATGAATATTTTTCTTTATCCTTAGAGAAGCACAACACTTAAAAACAAGGTTAGTTTGATTTTAGTTGAGTTTTGTTATCATCAAAATCTATACTCCTTTGAGCTCATGGGATCAACAATTTGGCTTTACAGTTGACTGGTATTACTAATACTCGGTATGTTTGATGCTCAGCCTATCGGGCGAGCATTTGGACTTGCTTTTTCATCATTATTTGTCTTTGTTCAGCCTAACTAGACCTACTAGGTCTATGATACTCGAACCTTCTTTTGCTCGGTCTAAGTTGCCTAGACCTTGCTTGTTTAATGCAATTAATACGAGGTACGTGATGATCAGTCTGGCTCCTGACGATGTCCTCCTCTTTGTTTTGACTTTTTGACCAAGCGCTGACACTTTGACTCCCACGTTAGATTTTTCAACAGAGTGCTGACTATTTGACTCAACTTTGAGTAAGTAGTACTATAAAAATTTTCGAAGCAAGTGTTATTTGCAATAGTACCAATATTTATGTCAATCCTATTGTTCTTGTGAAGAAAAAAGACAAAGCATGGAGTCTTTGTGTGGATTATAGAGAACTTAACCATAACTTAACCATGCAACTGTGAAAGATAAGTACCTTATTCTTGTTATTGAGGAAATACTAGATGAATTAAGGAATGCTTTTATATTTTCTAAAATGGATTATTGCCGAGGTATTGGCAAGTGCAAATGGATGAGGATGATATTTATAACATAACCTTTAAAACTCATGAGGGTCATTATAAATTCTTAGTAATGCCTTTCGGCTTAACCAATGAGTTTGCAACATTTCTAAACTTGATGAATTCAATATTTAAGGAATTTTTAAGGAAGTTTATACTTGTGTTTTTCGATGATATTTTGATTTATAATGCCACAAAGAAGCAGCGTATTGAATATTTTTAGATTCTTTTGCAAACCATGCAAGAGCACCAACTACTCGCCAAAAAAAGCAAGTGTGTTTTTGGCAGCAGTGGAGTGGAGTATTTGGGTTACGTGAACTCAAGTAAAATTGCAGCAGTGGAAAAGTGGGCTCAACAAAAAAAAAAAAAAAATTTGTAAGCAACTCAGAAACTTTTTGGGCCTTAGTAAGTATTATAGACGTTTTTTAGAAATTATGGAACTATTACACGGCCTCTAACTGAACTTCCAAAAAAAGATGGGTATGCATGGAATAAGGAAGCCCAATCTGCATTTGAGACATTGAAGCATACGTTAGTTAATGCCCCAATAACTGCGCTCCCCAATTTCACCAACGATTCTACAATCGAAACTAATGCTTCCGAAACTGTATTGCCTTCATTAGCTGTGCTCTGTCTTCCAAACGCCAGCTACTGTTCACTTATGAAGGGGAGTTTTTTGCAATACTTTTTACTGTCAAAAAGTGGCTTGATATTTACAAACTTTATTATGCTTACTGATTAGCATAGCTTGCGTTATTTGTTGGAGCAAAAGTTGACCACCCCTACCAAGCAAGCTTGGATGGCTAAGCACATGCAATTCGACCATGAGATCAAATATAAGAAAGGGTTAGAAAATGCTGCAGTTGATGCTTTATTCTTATTGAATATAAGTCTCTATTCTCTTATAAAAAAAAGTCTCTATTTAATATTTATTCCCATAATCACATTTAAACATAATCAGTGCTCTATTTAATTATCTACATAGAGAAATTTGTTTGATAATTTACCTATTTGGTGCAAAGGAATGATCTTTTTTATTTTTATATGTCCTAAATAGTTTATTCTATTTCAATTTATGTTCGTTTTTGTTGTATATAATAAATGTAATAAATAAAGAATTAAGGACAAATTCATAGATCATATATATTATTAGAATCTTGAATGTTACATTTGTATATATTTGTAGTCTCAATCTAAGATTGAAAGTATATAAATGCATGTATTTTATAGCCTTCATTAATTTAAAGGTGTTTTAATTATATATATATATATATATATTCTTAAAAAGAAACAAATTTTCATAATATTTTAAGATTTATTAGTTAATTAGTATGAAATTTTTTTTCTAAAATTGTTGTTTGCTATACAAACAACTTGATTGGGTAACAATTTAGGAAAATGTAGGCATGTCAGATATTGAATGTATCAATTATGTGCTTTCTGACTTATAATCAAACAATTGTGGAAATTAGGGGTGAGCATTCGGTTCAAATCGAACTGAACTGAACTGAACCAAACCGAATTAAATTACCAAAATCAAATTAAATATTTTAGAAATCGAATCGAATTGAAATGGATAAAAAATCAAATCGAATCGAACCGCTCTATTTCAGTTCGGTTCAAACCGATCGGTTTTGATTTTTGATTGATTTTTTAATTTAGACTTGATTTTCAAGTTATTTGATTTAATTTTGACTTTGGTTTGAACCTAATAACCATAATCAATGAAATTAAATAATTTATGTATATAATTAAATATAATTCATAAATTATCCATAAAAATAAATTAATTCAAAAATCGATTTGATTCAATTTGGTTTGATTTAAATATATAAAATTACTATTCGATTCAGTTTGGTTTAACTGATTTTTTTCTCTTCAAAATTGAATCGAATCAAAAGAACTGAAATTTTTATAATATAAAACTGAACTGAATCGATTAAATTTTAAAATTAAACTGATTGAATCGAATTGACTCAATTCAGTTCGATTTTTCTTTTTAAACCAAAATTGCTCATTCCTAGTGGGAATCTTAATATACTTAAATGCAACTTATCAAAATCTCATAACAGATTGAATAGTAACCGAAAATAAATTTGTATTAATTGCTTAAAAATTGAGTATAAAGCTGAAGAAAATTAAACGCAAGGCTCTAAAAAAAGTAATAAATAAAATAAAAATAAATATATTACTAGAGTCTATTGTAATTAATTGATTGATTGATTAGTTTGTTCTCTCCCAAGGCACTATAGTGAGTACTTAATAGCCGCACCTAGCTAAACCTAGAAGCACCTCGAACTAGTACTCTCACGTCCTGCACGTCTAGCAGTTGTAATCCACTACTAACAATTATTTTTAACTTCCTTATGACAGATAATTTCTATAACTTCTCACAATAGGTAACTCCTTACAACTTCTATTAATTATCAACTACCAAATTATAATTAATAAATAATTATTTTTTATACAAACAATTGCCCAACTTTTAATTCGCTGTTAAACCATTCTAATATCAATGTTTCCATAGTATTGAACTCTCCTGCTCCCTTGCTATATTGTATTTCAATTATAACAAGTCACTTGCTCTCATATTGAGAATTTAAAATTTAAATTAAATTCTATGTCAAAGAAAGTCTCACAATTCCCATTAAACTCTAATCATTGTTCAAATCAACTTTAATTATTACTCTTCCGATGCCATTATTAATCATTCATTTAATAAAACTCTTTTATCTTCTCTCGCCACCCATTTTTACTTTCCCAGCATAATCTTCTTCCTCTTCCCATTTTCTCTCAAAGAAACTCAACATCTCCATAACCAAGGCTTAAAACCATCAACATATCTCCTTCTTAGACTATTAAAATCACAAAGCCCATTGCCATTTTCCCTTCCTTTCTCTCTCTCTCTCTCTCTCTCTCTCTCTCTCTTATTTATCAAAATCTATATATGACTGGGAATGGATATATTGCAAAGGGAATTTCAATTTAAATTGACAATTTAGAAAGCTTTGAAATCCCAAATAAGTGCAGGGTTGCCATGTTCTTATATCATAATGTTTATTGCTGTGTGGTAGGTTGACACAATGATAATTCAGGCGATTGGTTTGCTTGATGACCCCTGATAAAGAGCTCAATACATATGCAATGAGGGTCCGAGAATAGTATGGTTGGCATTTTCCAGAGCTTGCTAAAGATCATACAAGATAACATCCTTTATTCCAAAGCGGTGAAACTGATGGGTAGTCGCGATAATGCCATAAAGCTTGACTTCTCTGAGGTAGAGTTCTGATTTAATGAGGGTATTTGTTTGATACTTCCTACACTTAGTTTTTCCAAGCTTAAGGTTCAAAGCTTAAGGGGATAGGTTCTGTCTTCTGCCTATTTGTACAAATGTCTGTTTCTTGATACTTTTTGGGCAATGTTGACTAGTGGCACCAACTGAATAGTCACTGTGGCCTAAATAGACATCCAGGATTGCCTTACTCATCTTTAATCTGCTAACAGTTGTCGGAATGAATAGTTCCTTCTCACCATGGAAATGCTTGTTAGAACGGGAGTTCAATGTTATTAATTTTCAGTGAGAAAAGAGATAATATGATAAAGGTTTTTAGCTGTTTCGCTTATAATTTTCTGCCCTTTTATCTCCCTGATATTGCAGATACTTCCAGGAGATTGAGACGGAACTGAAGGAGGCAGCTATGATATCCATGGGAACTGAAGTTCGTAATGTTGATGAACATAAGAGATCTATGTGACCAAGTTCTGTCTCTTCTGAGTACAGAGCTCAACTTTATGATTATTTGAAAAGCAGAATGAACACCATTGCACCAAATTTAACTGCTCTTGTTGGAGAGCTGGTTGGAGCTCGCCCCATTGCCCATAGTGGTAGCTTGTTAAATCTTGCCAAGCAGCCTGGGAGCACAGTTCAGATTCTTGGTGCAGAAAAAGCTCTCTTCAGAGCTCTGAAAACAAAGCATGCAACTCCAAAATATGGGCTTCTCTTCCATGCATCCTTAGTTGGTCAGGCATCCTCAAAGTTGAAGGGAAAAATTTCTGGATCACTTGCTGCTAAAGCTGCATTGACAATTCGATATGATGCTCTTGAAGATGGCCAAGATAACTCTATGGGATTGGAGAACAGGGTGAAGGTACTTGGCATAAAGTTGTCCAAGTTTTCTCTCTCGAACAATCCTTTCGTGTCTCTATTAAAAGTTATTATCATACATGATATTTTTGTAGCTTGAAGCACGGTTAAGGAGTCTTGCAGGGAGAGAATTGGGTCTTTCTGCTGGGTCTGCAAAGGGCAAACCTAAGATAGAAGCTTATGACAAGAATCGTAAGAAGGGGGCTGGGGCACTTTTAACTGCCGCAAAGTTCTGTGTTACATTCACAAATAATTTCCAGTTATTACTCCTTGGTTTTGGCTGGTTATTAACTATTTTGCATTTGCCTAGACATGCAATTCTTCTGCCGATTCTGTTCTTGGGCAAACACTGATCTCCATTGCTGGGACTGAGGAAGAAATGGTCCCAAGAAGACTGAGGACTGATCAAGCCGAGGAACCTGCTGAGGAGGCCCCAGTTGCCGGTGAAAAGAAGAAAGTAAAGAAGAAGAAGAAAACTAGTGAGGAGACGGCTTTAATAACTAATGGAAATGACAGCACTGCTCAACTAGAAGAAGAGGAAACTTTAAAGAAGGAAAAAAAGAACAGCAAAGAGAGAGCTGAGAATGGCGATGTACAAAATGACATCAAGAATGTTGCAGGAGAGAAGAAGAAAAAGAAGCGGAAACATGCTGAACAAGACGAGGAGGAAACCGAGATGCCAAGCAAGAAGGAGAAGAAGAAAAAGAAGAAAAGTGAGGATTGAGAAAATTAACAAGGTACTACCCAACAATTTTGGATAATTTAGGCAGCAATTCAGTAAATCTCCATGCAATATATGTATATTTTTTCTTTATTTACTAATTGGTATGCTTTCTTACTTGTTTTTTATCTTGGCAATTTATAGTTGTTAGTACTTTGTAGCAGAGGAAGATCCATCATTAAATCTTTTACGATCAAAGTTTCTCAGGTTCCACTTTCTTTCACCTAACGAAACGAAATGGTTGGATTATTGATGAATTTAATTAGTTGGGCATCAATTGGCCATAACACCCACTAAATCATCAAAGTTTACCGCAAAACCATATTTTCAGTTTTAGATTCAAACAGTTGAATACTATGAGCAACTCATCAATACAATTAAATCAATCTCAATTTAGTTAGAGTTCATGAGGTTAAGCATTTTATTAATTTATTCTTGTAATTCAACTACTTATATTTTATTCATTTATTCTTGTTTGCTCTACAACTTGAGGTGGAACTTAGATTTCCAACAACCTTGGAAGCTTCCATCAATTTCAGCACTGGATGGAGATTCAATTGGTGTCAATTTTAGCTAAGTTGCCGACTTAAATTTTAATTTGGTAGAAATTTACAGAAGAAAAAAATGTCTAAGAAAAAAAAATATGGCTCAGAGAGATTTGAGGAGTCAAGTTGAAATATAAACACAAATCCACTTTTGTATTAAATGCAATTAAATGAACTCTAAAATTATACTGGTTTGGACCTGGTTTAAACAATTCCCATCATATCTGATTGTTTTGTTTTGTATTTTATTACTGTTTTTGATATATTATTTTAGTTGTACTTAATTATTTATTTGATTATTTTAGCTGGCAATTATAATTAAGATTTTTTTTTAAGCAAAATAATCAAGATTCTGATCATACATGTTCCAACTTAAATACAACTTTAAGCCAAAAATAATTTCAGAACTTACCAAAAAGTTGCAAGCCTGCAAGAAGCTTTACTTGTTCATATATAATTAAAAGATGGATTTTGGGCCACTTTTCAAAAGGCTCCCTCCCTGCCATCCTTTTTTGTGCTTTCGGTGATACCTTGTTCTTTTAATTTTACTCCTGGGTTAAGCTTTTGACAGATCTTGTTCCATCATGTGAGGTTTTCTGGTGTTCTTCTGTGTGGGTTCTTTCGGGATCATTTCACATTCTTGGTCTTTTCCTTAAATTTTGTTATTTTCTTACTTTTGTTTTGGTGCTAATGTTTTTTTGTTAGATTGAAATATATATATATATTGCTTTTCTTTTCTTGCTGTTTGTTGATTTGGTGGTCTTGGAAACTCAAGCAAGCAACTTCCTGCCCTTTTTGGTACTAACAAGAACTTGAATTGCGATCTCATGTATGTTGGTTTTACCTAGATACTGCTTTACATAGGCCTTGGTATTTTTCCTATGAAAAATCCACCAGATAATGATTTCACAGTAAGGTGGGGTTGTACACAACTGAATTTGCGACTGTTGCTCATTATTTCTGTACTTGTGAATACGAGATTTAGTTGAAAGATATGAAAATTAAAGTGCGCTGTTTTTGCTTTTCCTTTGAAGGTCGAATTTGTTATTAAAATGATATCAAAGGATGACACAATCTAATAAAAAACTAGGGCGTGTTTCAATTTCTTGGTCGATTAAAAGGTGCAAAAGAAACCTCCGGAAAATTTCTGCAGTTCATCTTTGAAAGCAAAAAATTGAAGTTTCGAGGCAATACAGTTGGAACGTGCACATGAATTCATCCTTACCCACTTGGAAATCAAACCGATCAACTTCGTTTAATACTGAGAAGTAATACATGCTACTAAGGAAATATTTGAATTAACTGTTGAATAGAGCCGAACTGATAATTGTCACTATTAATTTATGACAGCTGATTTATATTAAGTATTTAGTAAAATTGTTACTGTTGATATGTAAAATGACTAATAAGTATATATATTATATAATTTATTTTATTATTGAAATAAATATAAAATTATAAATTTATTATATAGTATTATATTATTTTATTATTAAATTAAATATATAATTATTAATTTAATATATTATATTATTTATTATATTATTATAACTTTAAAAATATAGTTATAAAATAATAAAATAATTATTATTATTAATAAAGAAAAAACTTATAATTAATTTTAAATTTTTAGATGTAAAAAAATGTATTTTTTATAATAAATAAATATTTTATATTTTATGTTATTAATAAAAAATATTTTAACAAAATTATAATGTGCTAGTTAAAATGTTAAAATTAATAATATAAAAAATAAAAGTATTAATAATATTAATTTTCGAGTTAAATAAAAAAATAAAAATATAATTTAAATAAAAAAAATCAAATCAGTTATTAGATAAAATACAAACGGTTACTGATGGATATTATATTAATTATTCACAATCATTAAATTTATTTTTTTAAATTTATAAAAAATATTTTAATTCACTTACTTGCCTCCAACAAATAAACAAAATACCTCCTAAGTCTACTTGCCCCATTCCAAACAAGTTAGGAATGAAAAGTAAAGTCCAGTACAAATAACAAAGAGCGACATAGAGGGAAATATGAGACGCACTGTTGAGAATACTATTCCTTTCCTAACGTCGATTTCCAATAGAAAAAATTATAATTTTATGCAAAGAAAATTACTTAAAAGGCTTAGGAAAAGTAAAATATGATTTAAGAAAATTTTAGATTCCGTTTATTTTACTGAACGGAAATTAACCTCCTTATGAAAAATATATTTCATAAAAAATTATTTTCTATAAAAATATTTTTATTATTTGAATATAATGTTAAATTAATGATACATATTTATTTTATATATTTATAAGTGTTTTTATATTTTATTAAAAATATCAAAATTTAAAATATGAAAAATAACTTCTTCATTTGAAAAATAGATGTTATTTTTCTTAAAAATGATTTAATTTTTTCTTTGATCAGGAAAAGATTTTTTGTTGATTAATTTTTTTGAATATCCTAAATACTAAAAAATATAGAAAATATTTTTTAAAAAAAAAATTTTCGTAAAACAAAGTGGAGCCTTAATTATTTGAAAATTTAAAATTTTAACAAATAATACAAAATAATATAAATATATTATATTTAATAAATATGTAATGCATATTATATGATTACAATATAAAAATATGAATTAAAAAATTATAATATTCTATTGTAATACAAAACATGTACCTTTTATGTGATGTCATTTTTTTTAAAGGTAAATAACTAATGATCCCTCAATTTTTTTAATATTTTCATAAAAATTATAAAATTTTAATACTTTTTATACAAATTATTAAATTTATTTTTTTCATAAAAATTATTGCAATCGAAAGTTAAAAATTTCAAATTAACCTACTGACTTGTTAATTATTTTATAAATAAAATTATTTTATTTTGTCAGATTTTTTTAAAAGAAAAAGAAAATATAATACATAAAACGCATCTAACTACCTCATTACTGTTAAACCCTCCCCTTTAACCCTCTCCTTTCTCCATTTCTTATCCACCAGTAGCCATAATTAAGTAATTTTATTTATAAAATAGTCGACGAGTCACTAGGTTAACCTGAAAACTTTTAATATTCGATCACGGTGATTTTTATAAAATCAAATTGAAGTCTGATAAATTTTATAAAAAAATATTAAAATTTAATAATTTTTATGAAAACACTCATAAATTAAATAATCACATTTAATAATTACTTTTTTTTAACTTAAAAATGTAGGCTTTGCCTTCTCTCTGTAAACTCCTCCCTTTCCATCTTTCTTCATCATTTTTTTTCTCTCTTATTCCTCTTTTGGATCTCTTTTTTTTTTTTGGGCAGCCATTGGTCTTTTTCACCGATGATTACCTCAAAATTATTTTCTTTTCTTATTTTCTATGATATTTATTAAAAAAGAACATGAGATTTTCTTCTCAATATTAAAATCCTACTCTCTCGTTATTAAGAAAGTATCTTTCTCCCATTAATAGAATTTTTTTTTAAAATAATATTTTATGGAGCTTTCTTTCCATGAAATAAGCAGTGTCATTAAATTCATATTAATTCGTTTGGTTGATTTAGTGAATCGATAACTAAATATTGAACTAAATAAAGAATTGATATAAAAACTATTTGATCCGGTCAAATTTTGTTGACTTGCATAATTTGACAGGTTGGCCCTGTAAAAAAAAAAAAGAACTGCCAAAAAACTGCCATGTCATCTTCAAGAAATATATATATATATATATATATATATATATATATATATATATATATATATATATATATGAACTTGAACTTAGGTTCTCATTAGTGATAGGTATACTGTATCTATTGTTATTTATGGAAATTTTTAAGAAGTAATTAAGATATATGTAAATATAATTTAATGAATGTAGAAATTTTTGTTTTAAAAAATTAAAATTATTTATTTATATTAAACATGTATAATATTTAATTAAATTTTTAATAATTAATCGGTTAAATAAGTGGCACATATTTTTCCGGGTCTTAAATTTGATCAAAATTTAGTCTAGCTCTGACAACTACAAACATAAGAATAAATCATTTTTATTGTGTCAATATTCCTTATTATTTTTTTGTCAACACGTTCTACAGTCGGACTCATCCTTGAGTTTGTCATTGGCACGAACAAGTAATCCACTCTTAATTTTTCAAAATGGCAAGTTCTATAGCTTTCGAATTTTCCATTGTCAGGCTTATAAAATGTCATTTTAGGTTAAATTCCTTTCTGGGGCATGAAGAATTTCACAGTGATGGATAAATTTTCTAGAGATTTTGGAATTCTACTAGATAAATGATTAAAAGAGAGATTTTAGGTATTAGGTAGAGACATGGTATCATTGGAGATCAATCCATTGAATTCATTAGATGAAAGATCGAGTTGAACTAAATTGTCTAGTTTTGGCTACATTCCCTTTGAAATTTCACTGAAGAATTTATTTCGTGCTAAAATTAGCCTACGTAACTGCTTGTAATTATTTTGCACTAAAATTTGTATCCCTTGATTTGTGTGATTAATAATGCTGATTTGAATGAGTTGGACAAATGTGCATCTAAATATTATTTTTATTTCTTGACTAGCATAATATTTATGCTATGCATAGGTAATGTATAATTTTTATTTTTTAATTTAATTTTTAATTATATTTTATATAAGATAAATTATTACTATTAAATTAAATTTAAATTTTATTTTTTATTTAATTTAATTTTAATAATTTTTACTTGTTATAATAATAATTTTTTATTAATTTATGATATAATTAATTAAAATATTTATTTAATTCTTTTTATACATATAATAATAATAATAATTTCCATGATTATTTCGTTTAAAATGTAATAAAAAAATTTTATTCAAATAATAATTTAAATTTTATAAAATTTTTATATTTTATCTCATAGTTTATGTAATCAATATATAATTTTTATTAAATACATTAAATTAATGAGAAAATAATATTATTTAAAAAATATATAAATATAATATTTTTGGTTATTAATATAACAAAAAAATTAAATTATTAATAATGAATTGAATAATTTAATTTTAATAATAATAAAAATATATAACATTATTATTAATTAAAAATAACGTTCTATCATATTATTTTTTTTAAAATAAGCATAAATTCTTTTTTATGAATCTGATATATTTTTTATAAAATAATTTTTTGACAAAAATAGTTATCACTTTATATAAATTTATATTATAAACTAAATATATTTTATAAAAATTAAAATTTTAAAATATCATCATTTTCTATTAATTTAATAAATATTAAAAATATATGTTATTTTTCAAAAAACAAATTCTATAATTTTAATATTATAACTTTAATTATTTTTAATCATCTTTATTTGTATATAAATTGTTGATGCAATTATATTTACAATTTATCTTTTAAATTCTGCTTCTATATAAAAATATAGTTGAAGATAATTTATGCATAATATATATATATATATATATATAATTAAAATTTAAAAATAATTTTATTGAAAATTAATAATAATAAAATATAAATAATCAAAATATTAGTTATTATTGCTTTCGATATATAATTAAAATAAAATAAAAGATTCAAAAGTTCAAAAAAATTAAATAAGAAAAAACTAATAAATTTTAAAAGAAATATTAAAATAATAGTGAAAATAGAAAAAAATTTAAGAATATTTAGGTAAAATGAAAATGCTTGATAAAAAAAAAGTGCTTTATATATATATTAAATATCTCATATAACATACTATATATGGACTAACAAATGAAAACTATTTAAATAATTAAATATTATTTAATTGAAAAACAATAAAAAAATTCAAAAACAATTTTTATAATAGTAAAATATTTCCTATTTACTTGATTATTTCAATTAAATCATCATAAGTTGGCCATAATGATAATAAAAATAATAGGTATTAATTAATATTAGAAAAGTAAAATAAAAAGAATATTAAATTATTAAATAAAAAATAATACATATTAATTATAAATATGTTAAATCTCTATATTTTATTTTTATAATTTTTTATGTAAACTATAATTTTTTTCACTCAAATTTTTTAATAAAGATTTTATAATAAAAATAATAGAAAATATAACAATATAATAAAAATATTTATTAAAGATGGAGAAATAACATTTTGTTCGGACCAGAAATAATTTAAAAAAAATAAAAATAAAATAAAATAGAAAAGTAAGGAAGAAAAAGAAAAAACAATCAATTTATTTTAAATTTTCGGTTTCAATTTTAATTGACATTTTTTATTTCTATCTTTCCTTTTTTAT
The DNA here is from genome assembly GCF_030052815.1 of Hevea brasiliensis. Taxonomy (NCBI): domain Eukaryota; kingdom Viridiplantae; phylum Streptophyta; class Magnoliopsida; order Malpighiales; family Euphorbiaceae; genus Hevea; species Hevea brasiliensis. The sequence continues at coordinate 32,486 of NW_026614601.1, read as the reverse complement.
TTTATTTTCTTTTTTTTCTGGTTTTGGTTCTCAAATAGTAATTTTATTTTTATTATTTAATTAAAAGTGCAAATTAAAAGGTTTGTTTGGATTCAATTTTGATTTTAATTTCGATCTTGAAACTAATTTTACATTTTCAATTTATTCTAAATTTTATTTATTTATTTTAGGAAAAAGAAATATTCTATTTGGTTTTAATTTTTTGCCATTAAATTTTAGATATATATTTTTTTTGAAGAAATAAAAGAAAATAAAATCAATTAATGAGGAATTAATTTTATTAAATTTCCTAAGCCTTTTTATCTATTTGTACAAGGAAACTCTTCCTTTTTCCTTTGATTGCTCTCTTAAAAATAACTCAGTTTCACGTGAAAAGAGGAACATTTTCTCTTCCTTTGACTAAATTGTCTAAGCTTTTTATCTACCTGTACAAGAAAACTCTTCCTTTTCACTTTGATTACTCTCTTGAAAACAACCTAGTTTCACGTGAAAAGAGGAACCTTTCCTCTCCCTCTGATTATCTTGAAAAGACAGAAGCCTTTCTTTAAAAGGGGAGAACGAATCCTCTCCTGAGGAATATGGAGAGCAATGTCATTAGCTTTCCTAGAAGGAAACTCATCTTCTTTCATCTCAAAGGGAAAAACGTTGTATCCTCCAAGATTTGATTCTCACATCAGCTGTCTTCTGTCTAATTCTTAATTTTGCTCCAAGGATTAAGGTCTCTTTCTTGATCCTAAACAACTCTGTTAGATTAATTTTCATTCAATCTTAATAGGTTTTGTTAAAATAAATAAATTTATTGCTTTGATAAGATGATGTTTGAAATTTGTAGCTTTAAAATTCAGGTTGTTTTGAGTTGTTGAGTTGATTTCTTTTTGCTTTGATAGTAATTGAGAAAAGGAAACCTTGATTGTTATTTGTTGGTAATCAATTATAATGCAGGGTAAATTGAAAACTTACTCTGCTAGATGATCTATTGATATATGAATTGATTGTTCAGTTTTATATGGGTTTAAAGATTATCTATCATGTTGAAATGAGATGTAGGTATTCGGATTATTTGTAATTTACAGACTGTAGAAAACTTGTTAATTCATTTTAGATCTCATTGATTAATTTTTATTCATTTATTTTATTTTATTTATTTTATTATTTTATTTTATTTTTTTTTTTTGTTGAGTCCAAATATAAGGCCTTCAAGTGGTATTATGTTAGTAGGGAGTAGTCAGACATTTTTTTTTAAAGAATGGGTTTTTACATCGGGTTGTGATTTGGATAGATAATTTTTTTAAAAAATAGTGACAGTTCCATTGTAAATACTGAAAATAAATATTAAATAAACAAAATTAAAATTAATTAAATTTTTGAATTTACTAATATTTTCATCATAAATCTTGAAAAACAAAGTAAATAAACAAATTAAATTAAAGTAAAATTTAAATATCGGAAATCTAATGATAATTTTATCTTAGGTCCTGTTTGTCATGAATTTGAGATTAATTATTCTAGATCTATTGATAATTGCATCTTAGACCTTGTAATTAAAAATATTAATTAAAAGGTTAGTTGGGATTTATTGATAATTTGATCATAAATCCTAAAAACAAAAAATAAATTGGAAACACTACAAGAAATATTAAAAATAACTACGAAAATTACCGACTACAATTTGCGTGGGTAATTTACCGATGAATTCTGACGCTTTCGACAAAGAAATAAAATTTAAACTAATTTTACCTACTAATTACCTACTAAAACTTTACCGACGATGTAATTTCGTAGGTAAAATTAGCGGCAAAATTAGCGACCAAATAATAAAAATAACGACCAAATGTTTCGTCGGTAATTACCAACAAAACGCTTTTCGTAGGTAATAGTAAGAAAAAAATAGAAAATAAAATTTTAAAAAAAATACCTCTGAAAAATTTTTCGGTAATTACTAAAAAAAAATTTTTCGTAGGTAATAATAATAAAAAAATAGAGAAGAAAATTTCTAAAAAGAAAAAAAATTTTATCTACGAATTTTTTAAATTACCTAACGAAATGTTTTCGTAGGTAATATTAAGGAGAAAATAGAGAAGAAAAAAATCTAAAAAGCTTGAAAAAATTTTAGCTATAAATTTTTTTTGTCGGTAATTACCAACGAAACGCTATTCGTAGGTAATATTAAGGAGAAAATAGAAAATAAACTTTTTTTAAAAAATACCTACGAAAAATTTGTCATCTGTAATTACCAACGAAAAGTTTTTCGTAGGTAATATTAAGACAAAATAGAGAAGAAAATTTCTTAAAAACTAAAAAAAATACCTACGAAAAATTTTTCGTCGGTAATTACCAACGAAAAGCTTTTCGTAGGTAATATTAAGGAGAAAATAGGGAAAAAAAATTTAAAAAACTAAAAAAATTTTACCTACAAAAAAATTTTAGTCGGTAATTACCAACGAAAAGCTTTTCGTAGGTAATATTTAGAAGAAAATAAAGAAAAAAAATTCTAAAAAACTAAAAAAATTTTACCTACAAAAAGTATTTCGTCGGTAATTACCAACGAAATACTTTTCGTAGGTAATATTAAGGAGAAAATAGGGAAAAAATTCTAAAAAACTAAAAAAATTTTACCTACGAAAAAATTTTAATCGATAATTACCAATGAAAAGCTTTTCATAGGTAATATTTAGGAGAAAATAGAGAAAAAAATTCTAAAAAATTAAAAAAATTTTACCTACGAAAAGTATTTCGTCGATAATTACCAACGAAATACCTTTCGTAGGTAATATTAAGAAGAAAATAGGAAAAAAATTCTTTAAAAACTTAAAAAATTTTAGCTACGAATTGTTTTTGTCGGTAATTACCAACGAAATGATTTTCGTAGGTAATATTAAGAGGAAATTGAAAATAAAATTTAAAAAAAATACCTACGAAATATATTTAGTAGGTAATTCGTCGATAAATCACATAAAATGTGAAATTCCCACATCGTTTGATAATAGATTTGAGGGTAGTGAGTTTGTCTATAAAAAGAGAATTACTCTCTAACATAGAGTAATTGTGGCATAGTCACATATATGGGGCCTACGTTGGGCTCCACTAGTAATTTTTTTTAAGTCAATTAAATATTAAAAAATTATAAATTAAAATAATTAATATTTAATATTTAATTTAAAAATTAAAAAATTAAAAATTAATAATTAATTTAAAAATTAAAAAAATTAAAAATTAAAAAAAATTAAAAAATTAATTTGAAAATTTTAAATTAAATTAAAATTAAAATTTCATTTTAAATTAAATTAAATTAAAAAGTTAATTTAAATTAAAAAAATTAAAAATTAAATTAAATTAAAAAATAATTACTAAATTTAAAAATATTAAATAAAAATTAGCTACAAAAATTTGTTTTCGTCAGTAATTACCAATGAAAAATTTTATCGGTAAATAATCGGTAATTTATAAGAGCAAAATCTCCTACGAAATTATCTACAAAAAAATTTAAATTTACCTACAAAATAATTCATCGGTAAATTTAGCGACAACATTTTTTTCGTCGGTAAAAATTACCTATGCTAGTATTTGTGGACGAAAAAATTTCGTAGGTAATTCGTTGGTAATCATTGATTATCTACGAAATTTCAGTATATTTGGTCGGTAATTTTTATAGCTATTTTTTTAATTTCTTGTAGTGAAATGAGCGAATTGGATTAAAGGAACAAGATCTTCGGTCTAATGATAATCGTATCTGAGACCTCACAAAATCATATTAATTTGTTAGGCTTATTGATAATTTTATCATAAATTCTAAAAATAAAAATCTAAATTAAAGCTTTGGGGTTAATCGTAATTTCACTTTAAATCCTATTTAAAATAAAATTTTATAATTAATTCTTTAGGTTTAATGGTAATATTACCTTAAACCTATTAAAATAAAATAATTAATCTAAATTTTGGGTTTTAATGGAAATTTCTTCTTAAGCCCTATTAAAGTCCAATGGAAATAAATTAATTAAACCTTTGGGTTTATTGATAATTTCATCATGGACCCTAATTAGTATTTGATGGTAATTTCACCTTAAACATATTTAAAAAAAATCAATTGTTAATTAAAATTTGTTGGGTTAGTTGATAGTTTTATCACCTAAATATAAGTATAACCTTAAACCCCATAAAATGCACTAAAATATAAAATTAAAATAATTAGAGGTCTAATAATAATCTCATCTTAGACCTTTTTAATTACAAAATTTGAAATTAATTATTTCGAGTCTAATGATAATTGCATTTTAGACCTTAGGATTTAAAATTTAGAGTATTATTAGTATTTAATGATAATTTCATCTTAAATCCTACAAACTTGAAATAAAGTATATAAAATCTTTCAGGGTTTAATGATAATTTTATCTTAAATCTTATAAGTCATATAATAATCAAGATTTTAGAGTTTAATGATAATTTCATCTCAAGCTCTATGAATAAAATAAAACTAAAATAATTGGAGGTTTAATGATAATTTCATCTTAAATCCCATAAAATAAGATAAAATAAAGATCATAGGTTCGATGATAATTGCTTCTTGGACCTAAAGAAATAACAATTAATTGTTTGTTGGGCGTAATTATAATTTCGTCTTATACCCCATAAAATAAAATAATTAGATTAATTTCTCTTAAACTATTCTAAAGATAATAATAAATTCAAATAGAATATTATTCTTGTATAGGAATTAATTAATGATCGAAAGTTATGAATTTTGGAAAATCCGACTTTTGGGGCATCTCACTAAATCTCTCGGTCAACTTATAAGTAATATCGTGTTCAACTCATAAGTTGCATTCGTATATAATTAGGCACACCACACACATAACACCCTCGATCATTCAGACACCAATGATGGGATCAACAAAGGAGAGTTGAAAGTTTTCACGATCTATTGAAATCTCTAGGAACTGAATAATACCTTTCTCGGTATTAAAGTTTTAATCACGGAAAGGGAGAAAATTAATAAAATGTTAAATGGATATCATTTGCATCAAATATATGCTTGATTCCTTTTAGTAAGATTATATTTAATGTCTCAAAATATGTCTAAGAGGGGGGTGAATTGGACTAAAATAATTTTTCGGTTCTTGCTCAAAACCTTTGAAAAATTGTAGCTCAGTTCAACTTAATTTTCTACTATGAAATGTGTGTGTGATACTGCTCAAATAATTAGTTGATACAAAGTTGGCTTAAAAACATTCAGTATACTGATCTGACAGAATATATTAGCACTCAATAAAAATTTTAGTAATATGAATAAAATCACAGCACAGCAAATAGAGCAGTAAACAGAATATATCAGTTGACAGCAGATATAGCAGTAAACAAATTACATCAAATTCTAGCAGATTCAATAGTAAACAAATTATCTCAGTTTGTGGCAGAGTTAACAGTGTACTATATCAATTATCAACTCAGCAAAAAATGATTCCACCAGAAAATAAAAGTGCAGAAATTTAAAGTGTAAGGGTTAAGAGAATTGAACATTGAATTTTTATAGTGGTTCGGCCTAATTAGCTTATATTTACTCTTTTAAAGATCCCACTTTGAGTCTTCACTTCACTATTGTTCTCTTTTAAAGGCAAGAGACAAAAAGCTCTTTATAAATCTTTATACCAAAGCTTTTACAAGTAGCTTCACACTTCTATCAAGTGTTATCCCAAACACTTTTCGCAATCAAGCTTCAATAGGTGCTTGAATGACCTCTCATAAATGCTAAGAAGGTGTTTAAAACTCAATCTCACTCGATACAATAGAATCTATAAAGAAGAGATGAATAGGTATGTCAGTAATGAGCAATAAAAACAATTAGAGCACTTTGAATGAAAGCTTTAATGATCTTAAAAGGTTAGGAACAGTAGAGAAACTTTCATTAAGTACAAAATGGCCAGGGATAGGTGTATTTATAGCTTTGCATCATTTCTGACTGTTTGAGAACTCATTTGAACGTTACAATTTAAAATTTCAAGAAATAGCCATTATTATATCGTTTTCTGTGATGTTGTGCAGAGTTGAGTCACTTAGCAAACTAGTTAGCATACCAGAATCAGTAGCAAACCAGTTAGCATACCAGAAAGGCTTTTCAGCATAACTTCGAAAATTTTAAAACTTTACACCAAATCATAATAAAATACTTTTAGGCCATTGATAATTTAAAACAAGTTTTGAAAACTTAGGATAAGAATTTGAGGGGTTAAAAATAAGTATCATTAGCTTCTACTCCTAATTCTTTTCACAAGCAATCCTAAAAGTTCAAACTAACTTCTATACTATATGTACCTTCAAATTTAATCTTCAATGCAGCCTTGAAAGGTAACCTTTTCTTTCTTCTTTGTTTTTAATTCATCTTGTGTTATCTTAGAATGTCATCATTTCTTTAAAACACAAGTTCATCATCAATTCCATGAATCTCTTTCTTTATCCTTAGAAAAGCAGAACACTTAAAACAAGGTTAGTTTAATTCTAGTTGAGTTTTGTTATCATCAAAATTTATGCTCCTTTGAGCTCATGGGGTTAACAATCTCCCCCTTTTTGATGATGACAAAACTCAATTGAATCACCATGTAAGAATTGAAAAGTGTGAGTATGTGTATGAATGTATATGTATGAATGTATATGTGTGAATAACTCCCCCTATGTATATACCTATATCGACACATATTAGCAAATAACTCCCCCTTAATAATTCCAATGAAATATTCATAAACATTTTTAGTCACAAGGAGTTTTAGGCAAGTATGACTAGAATACTAACAAGATATTTTCACAAACAACATATCAGTCACAAGCTATATCAACAATGTCAATCATTTACTTCTTCCCCTTTTTGTCATTATCAAAAGAACATGGGAGAAAATATGCACATATGTATAGACAAAAAATCTATTTAAGTGCAGTGAACTAAAACATAGTAGATAACATAGTAAACTAATTAATGTTCAGAAAGCTAAAAATAGCAAAGAGAGTAGCAAAATAAGAAATAGACTATCAGACAAAATAAAATCAGTAATCATCCAGTATGGTGATCTATCCCTTCAGCCTAAAGCTTCTTCTAATTTGTCTCAGAGCAGCCATCTTCACCCTTTTTGGCTTGATAGGTTTATCAATTAGGATTTGTAAAATTTCAGCAACCATTGCAGTTCCAAGTGTTAAAGGTATAATAGGGCCAGGAGCCAACTCAGATGCAGCAGCAGTACTAGATTCTGCAGTAAGCTTTTTGCCAGTTTTAGCCTTTTTGCCAGATGGTTTGCCAGTTTCTTTTTTTGCTTACTTCTTTGTTCCTTTTTAGCTGATTTACTTTTCCTTTAGTAGGTGCAGCAGGAGCAAGAGTCTGTAGTTCCTTCTCAGAAGAAAATCCACTCATACCATCTCCATTTCCTTCTTTGCTACCTCCTTTTCCATCACTATCAATGCTAGAGTCTTTATCATTTGATTCTTCTTCCTGTCTTTCAGTTTCCTCTTCTTCCTCTTCTATTTCCTTCTCTTCTTCCTCTTCTTCTTCTTCTTCTTCTTCTTCTTCTTCTTCTTTTTCTATTTGTGGAGCAGTCGATGTGAATGACCTTACTAGTTTCTCCAGTTTCAGTACTTGAAAGACCCAAATGGACTTTTATTTTTATTAGTTGATCCACAATTTTATACATCATCATCAAAGTTCCGTTAATCTTAGAATCAAGTGCATTCATTAGAACATCTTGAAAAGATCTAAATTTCTGTATTTCTCCAAATTCAATCTCAATAAACTGCCTTAAATTATTCACTTCTTCCAGAATTCCTTCAACATCAAAAACATCACTTGCACTACCCTTAGAACTCACACTTTGTTCAAACCTCAGTTCCTGCCATCATCATCTTTCTGCAGGCTTGTAATTAGGATCATATTTATTTTAAGTTTCTCAATTTCCAGGGATATCCCAAAATCTCTAAATAAGCCATTAAGAAGATGGGCATAGGGTAGTTTATAAGGTGATTTCCATTTAATGATTTGTTTCAGCATAAAGTAGTCAAGATTAAACTCAATTTCATTCACAATATGCGGATTATGAATAGACCAAGTGTTGGACTACCAGTTCTAGGGTTCAGTACATAAATGATGAAGCTGTGAAGAATTTTAATGTGTTGGTGAGCATGGGTAATGTTGGTTTTATCTTTCACTTCCCCTTTAAACACTTCTGCTTCAAAATCTCCCTTATTGAAACCCCCAACAAAAAAGACTTTTTTATAAGAACAGATTCTATTCCCACTGTTTGGGATGCCTAAGGCTCTGGCTAACCTTTTTACTGTCACCTCATAAACTTTTCCTTTCATTTTAACTTTAAAAGATTCATCACTTTCAGCATCATCAATTCTCAAATTTCTATAGAATTCTTGAACTAAATCCACATATATTCCCTCAGTGTTAGAGCATAATTTGTCCCATTTTTGGTATTCAAATAGAGGCAGTAAAGGCGAGACTTTATTAAAGAAGGCAGGTGAATATACCTTGGTTCATGAATGGCCCTTTCCATAAGCACAATTGGAGCTTGTGAAGTCTTTTCTTTTTAGAACCTTTCTCTGGACCGGTTCACTGGTCCTCTTCTTAGACTTTTCTTTTGTTTTTCTAATGACCGGAGGAGCTTCTTTACGTGTAGGAGGAGGTGATGAAGGAACACTGGCATTGGCAGAATCTGAAGATGATGAGGGTGTGGTAACTTTTTCTTTGCCTTTTCTTTTTGACCATGCCATGACCAAATCAGGAAGTGTTGGGCAGTAGGGAAAGATACTACTAGGTTCACAAAATAAGCAATGTGGCGATCAGCGTATACTCATTAAAAGAACAACAACAAATTTTTGAAGCATTGTTATGTAACATTCAAATTTCGGAGATGGACAATAAGAAATTAGGGTTTTGAAAATCAACAACAAATCCATAATTTTGACATATGGCACATATTGTTGTTATGAGAATACTCAATATAAGAAAACCCATCAACTAATTTCAAGAAAAATTGAAGATATATCATGTAAAAAAAAAATGAATGCTGCAATAATTTCACAAAATAGAATACCTGATACTTATAAAGAAGACACAAGTCGATGAAAATAAGAGAGAATGCGTCAAAAAACTTAACACAAAAAGAAATTAACTTGAGTGATTTCCTTCGGCAAAAAGAGATATCAGGGAATGAGCAAGAAGGATTTAGGGATTTTTCTGTTTTGAAGAAGGCGGATTGATGGTTTTGTTGCAGAGCAAATGGGTTTCTGAAGTTTTAAAGAAAATGAAGGGAGATGATGGTTGAGAGAGTTATGAATGAAACAGGTTAACAAGAAAATGGTTTGATTTTTAATCAGGTTTCGGGAAGAGATACATCATAAAAGAAAGAAAATTTGAAATTTAAACTTGAAAAGATAGAAATAAAAGTTTTACGGAGAGATTGATATTGTGTATCAGTGGAGAAGCAGAACAGATTGATGGTTCTGCAAGTTTTTGAGTTCCGCGCTAGAAATTATGTTCATTAATATATACAAAGTTTATTTTACCCTCTAAACACATAATGAAACATAGTTTTAAACAAAAGAGGCATTTAAGTAATATGACTATTAAAACTACAAAACAAATGCTCAAGAAAAGAGAAATAATTTCTGAATTTCAGTACCATCAAACCTGACTACCAGTTTGTCAACAAAAAATTAAGAGCAGTGGTAAAGCACTTAGCAAACAGGGAAATTAGCAAACAGGTTAGTATGCCACTGTGATTAAATTTTGCAGAATAATGTTCACGTTAGATCAGACCTAGAAATTTTCAAATTTCACCAGAAATTTCAGAACACATTATTAGCTCCACAAATCAACATATATCACTTCATTTTCATATAGGAACACAAATATGCATCAAATATCAAGCAAGAGCATCAGTCATTCCAAGTTCTCTTCTTATTTTGCAAAAAGTTTTCTCATTAAGTGACTTTGTAAAAATATCAGCAAGCTATTTTTCAGAAGGGACAACTTCAATTTGAATATCACCATTTTGAACAGGGTCGCTAATAAAATGATGTCTAATTTCAATATGCTTGCTTCTAGAGTGTTAAACAGGATTTTTTTAACAAGTTTATAGCACTAGTGTTGTCACATCTTATGGGAATGTGATCAAACTTGATTTCAAAATCTTTAAGCTGTTGTTTCATCTACAAAATTTGTACAACACAACTTACAGCTGTAATATATTCAGCTTCTGCTGTAGATAGTGCAACAGAAGTTTGCTTTTTACTGTGCCATGAAACTAATGCATGGCCTAGAAATTGATAAGTTTCGGAAGTGCTTTTTCTGTCCAATCTACTACTAGCAAAATCTGAATCACTATAACCAATAAGATCAAATGATTCACATTTTGGATACCACAAGCCAATGATTTTAGCTTTACTCTTATCACCAAATTTGACATAACTTTCTTCTTTCAAAGTAAGAGAGGAGAATTTTCCTTTATTCCCTGTCATGTGCCTAGAGCAGCCATTATCTATGTACGGTGTTACATTTTGACATACTCCTTAGGCATACCTAAAATCAGTTAACTGTCTTTAGGTACCCAAGCAACTTTGGGTCCTTGTGTGTTAGTAATATTAGATAGGGTTCCTTTAGGCACCCACACTTTTTTTGCCGTAAAGGTTCCTTTCCTAATAGGACAAGCATTAATCATATGACCTTTATGATTGCAATAAAAGCATGTAATATTTGGTTGAGAAGAAGATGAAGCTTTAACAAAATAATGTTTGTATTTTCCATATTTCATAAATCCATCATAACCAATTCCAAAATTTTCATTTGGAAGTCTTTGATTCCCAAGAAGTATATCAAGTGTTTCTTTTCCTTTCGTAAATTTAGTTAAATCTCTTATCAAAGATTCAACTTTTGCTTCAAGAATTCTGTTTTTCTCAAGAAGTTGTTCACAAACTTCTTTTGATCTTTGAAGCTCATCATTAACTTCTTTAAACAACTGTATTTGAGATTTGTAAAATTCATTTTCCTTTGAAACCATACTTAAAGAAATATTTTCTGATCTTAAAGCATAATTTTCATGTCTCAAAATTTTGCATTTCTTTTTAAAAGATCTATATTTGTCATATGTCTTTACAAATGCAAGTTCTAACTCATCAACACTAGAAGGTTCAAGATTTACCTCATTATCACTATCTTCAATGTGTGAGCTTTTACCTTTTTCTTCAATTGCTATCATACAAGTGTTTGCAACATCTTTATCACTTGTGTCATCATTTGATGAAGAGTCACTATCACTCCATGTTGTTGCCATTACCTTTTTATTTTTATCCTTTCTAAGCTTGTTTTTCTTCTTTAATGTAGGGCACTTTGGCTTGATGTGGCCTGATTTGTTACACTCATAACAAACAATTTCACTTGAGTGATTTGAAGTTTTTGGAGCATATTTCTTTGTGATCTTCTTGTATTTGTTTTCTCCTTTTCTAAATGCCCTTTTGAACCTCTTGACTATCATAGCCATATCTTCATCATCATCACTTGAAGCACTTGAGTCATCACTTGAATTAGCTTTGAAAGCAACACTTTTCTTTTTCTCATCAACCTTTTCAAATATGAAGGCTATACCTTTCTTTTTCTTTTGATCACCTTCATTTTCATCTTTCTTGTAGATCATCTCATGTGCAATGAGAGAACCAATTAGCTCATCATAGTTATAGTGGTTTGGCCTAACTAGCCTACATTCACTCTCTCAAAGATCCCACTTTGAGTCTTCACTTCACTATTCTTCTCTTTTAAAGGCAAGAAACAAAAAGCCCTTTACAAATCTTCACACCAAATCTTTTACAAGTAGCTTCACACTTCTACCAAGTGTTATCCCAAACACTTTTCACAATCAAGCTTCAATAGGTGCTTAAATGACCTCTTATAAATGCTAAAAAGGTATTTAAAACTCAATCTCACTCAATACAACAGAATCTATAAAGAAGATATGAGTAAGTATGCCAATAATGAGCAATAAAAATAATTAGAGCACTTTGAATGAAAGCTTTAATGGTCTTAAAAGGTTAGGAACAGTAGAAAAACTTTCATTAAGTGCAAAATGGCCAAGGATAGGTGTATTTATAGCTTTGGATCATTTCTGACTATTTGAGAACTCATTTAAACATTACAATTTCAAATTTCAAGAAAATAATCGTTATTTTGTTGTTTTCTGCGATGTTGTGCAGAGTTGAGTCAGTTAGCAAACCAATTTGCATACCAGAATCAGTAGCAAACCAGTTAGCATACCAGAAAGGCTTTTCTGTATAACTTTGAAAAATTTAAAACTTTACACGAAATCATAATAAAATACTTTTAGGCCATTGATAATTCAAAACAAGTTTTGAAAACTTAGGATAAGAATTTGAGGGGTTAAAAAAAATTATCATTGGCTTCTACTTCTCAATTCTTTTCACAAGCAATCCTAAAAGTTCAAACTAACTTATATACTATATGTACTTTCAAATTTGATCTTCAATGCATCTTTGGAAAGTAACATTTTCTTTCTTCTTTGTCTTTGATTCGTCTTATGTTATCTTAGAATATCATCCTTTCTTTAAAACACAAGTTCATCATTAATTTCATGAATCTCTTTCTTTATCCTTAGAAAAGCATAACACTTAAAACAATATTAGTTTGATTCTAGTTGAGTTTTATTATCATCAAAATTTATGCTCTTTTGAGCTCATGGGGTTAACAGTATTTAATAAAATGACTGATACCTTTTAAAATTAAAATTAAAATTCATTTGGCTTCTATTTTCAATAGAGTGGTTTTAAAAAATATATGAAAATAAAAATAAAAATAAAAAACTCGTAAAATAAAAATCTATTTTAAGATTCATCATCCGTTTCAATCATTTTTTTTAATTTAATTTTTCAAGTTAATTTCATTCCAAACAAGATTTTATTCTAACAAATTTAATTTTCAAAGAACAATTTAATTTTCAATCAGAATTTTGTTTTTAAGCCAAATTTAATTTTCAAATAAATTTTATTATCTGTCAAATTTAGAAGCCTCTTTTAAAATAAAAATTTTCAAATAACAAAATATAGAGTAATAATTCACTTTAGGGTATTTTCACTTACTTGTGTATTTGACTTACCCTAAAAGTGAGTGTAAAGCGTGGGCGTGAGGCGAAATATCATCCACTAGAATTATGTAAAATGCACCAAGTAATATCCAGGAAAGATGGTGGAGTCACAATGGTCTCACTTAAGTACCACCTCCTTAGACAACATTTCCTAGACATGCACTTCATACAATTCTAATAGAATCAAACCATTGGTAAGTACTGTCTTCCCATAATACTACCACGGTACTAAGGATTTATGCCACGAAGGCATAGATAGACAGGAGTTGTCACTCGGGTAATAACCAGGACATATTCAGTATCTCTTCAGAGGGTCATGGATGGCAACTTACTTCTTGTAGAGTTTCCACAACCGTCATTACCATAGCCCAATGTCTAGGTTCGGGATAGTGGGTACGTAAGGGGAAGGTGTTAGGCACCCCTTACGCCTAGTCTAACCTCATTAATTCGAGTACCAGTCCTCTGCTAATGTTTTTATAAGTCTTATTTATTATTCCTCTATTAAACTTTATCCTAAAAATGCAATTCTAATCCTACGCACGCAAGTAATTCACAAAAGGTTTGTTATTTATAAACAATTTTCACACATAAGTAATTCCTAACTATGAGGTTGCTAATTATTTAAATGATATTTACCGGATGACTAAAATTAATTTATTATTGAGAATTTAATTTACAAAAAAATTCAATTTCAAACAATTATAAGTTTCTATTTAACCTAATTAATTAATTTTTCACCAAGTTACCCTAAGGACAATTAAACTAAATTAATTATGTACATATATAATTTATTCTAATATCACATAAGGCCCAAACAATCACAACCTAATAATGATTTCTAACATGCAAATTTATTTTGACAACTACCAAGTATTAAATTAAATTTATTTTACATGCCAAGGTTAGTTTAATTTACAAACAAGATTAATTTTAATTTACCAAGTATTTATTTAAATTAATTACATGCAAAAGTCAGTTAAATTAAAAACAAAGTTAATTTTAATTTACGAAATAAAAATCCTATTATTACTACATTTACATGCCAACAATTATTTTAGGAATTTAGGGCTACTTACTTATCGATAATTACAGTTGCCATTGGGACAAGCTACCCTTAAAAAAGGGCATTCTCTTCTAGTATGGCAATGATATCCCTGGCTTACTCCCGTTTAGCTCCATATAAGCTCTACGCAAATGCCCTCTTTGGTACTTACCTTAGCAACCTACCAATTTTGTTTGTAAGAAAAAAAAAAAAATAAACTAAAGAAAATAAAGAAAATAAGAAAATACAAATAATAATTCACATTGAAGTCTAACTCTAGCCTTCTAAAGGGATTAAAATTCCTAATCAATTACAACTATCTAATGGTCTAAGTCTTTTAACATGATCCAAATACTTCATAACACCTCTTGAATTAAAATAACATAGAAAAATAGATCACATATCAATTAAAACCCAAGAACACACAAGAACTTGCATAAACATACAATTTGATTTTGTGATTAGTGATAGTAAGAAATCCGATTTTTGAAAAATAGTTAAACATGCCTAAAAATCATGAAAAAAATTACATAAAACAGCCAAAACATTATACAAGATCATAAAATTTATAGACCAAAACAAAACCCTTGCCAAATGGTCTACACAAATTGTAACTTTTTCCAGTAACAAAATCGTACCACTTTTTTGTAAAATTCATAACTCATCAACCACAATAGATATGAATACAAAACCAGTTGGAAAAGATTCATTAGACTTTGAACTTAATTTTAGATACCTGATTCGCATAAAAACATTAAGAAACAAGAGAGATATGGGCTTCACAAGTCGGGTATGCTGCAAATCAGATTTTGCAGGAACCTTAAATTTAAACAGCCATAACTTACAAAATACAAAAGCTTTTTCACTTATTCTTGAGCCTAAAATTAATAAAATTTCATGAAAAATTCGAATATAATTTTACTAAAATTTTTACAGATTCAGAAAATAACAAAAAATAATAAAAATATGAGAGATAGAAAACTAAATACGTGCACAATTGTGTATCCCCTTAAATTAAACATGATTACATGATTCATATGAACATGCAAGATGAATTAAAAGACAAAGAACATAAAATTAAATATTACGTGGCATAGATCTTGAAAAAAAGAAAAACAAAAACCAACATTTGAGAAATCTTGCAAGAAAATCGTCTTGAAGAAAAGAAAAGAAATAAGAAAGAACTGAAAGAGTTTCTGAATATATCTAAATCTTCTATAGCTCTAAGGTATCTCTAAATAGTCTGGAATATTTTTTCTAAATCCCCCTCCCCCCTTCTCTTATGGGTCTCTTATGGGTATTTATAGGGTTTTGAGAGAGAGGTGTGATAGGGTTTGGAGTCCTATGGTGATAAGGTTTAGATAACTTAAACAATTGGGATTGAGGAATTTGGGTGAGACTACGATATGGGTAAGGTGTTTCAACCAATAAGAAGAGAGAAAAAAAAATGGGCAGCACCAATAGGGAGTGAGGAAGAGAGTGGGGCCAAGGGGGGGAGAGAGTTTGTATGGGAGAGGGATAGAGAAAATGATATATTCTTATTTTAATTTTCAGAAAATAAATTAAATGAGTTCTATTTAAAATTCCTAACTAGGCTTTCTTAGGCTCATGGGGCCTAATTAAACTTAATTAGGTCCATTTAATAACTATCCATATTAAATTTAAACGAAAAAAAATTTATTTAAATTTAATTAAATTAATTTTTCAAAAATATATATTATTATTCTTTTTCCAAGATCATGCCACAGAATTAATAATTCAGTTCCATGCCTCTAATTACATCTTACAGTCATATAATTTTTTTCATCATCGGGTTCCTCACAGCCTCAATGCACATATTTACAATAAATCACAAAATAAGGGTCTACAGTGAGACATTAAAGTGTTCCAACCTTTTCGATCAAAATAAGGAATATATATTGTAAATTAATCTCCATTTCAAATCATTGACATTAACTTATTTGAGCACATTCTTAAATCCATCTACCCTTTGGAGACAATGTGAGGTGCCTAACACCTTCCCCACACGTATAAGGATCCCAAACCTTGAATATCTGGAATAGAAGTTGATCATTTTCTTTAAAACAAAAGTTTCGAAAATATAATAAAAGGTTTTCTCTATTTTTCCCACAAAATTAGAGTGGCAACTCCTCACCTTTTCACTTCGGTATGGATTGTCTAGTAATTGCAAAACACATTGCGACAAAAAATATGAAATAATTTAAGGTTGATTAAATTATATGATAGTTGACTATGAGATCATAAATTAATGATCAATTTTCTTTAAATTAATAGCCATTAATGACCTTTTATTATTATTATTATAGAGAGTAACATGTAGCAAATAATGACATTCATAAATGAATTTATAAAAAAAATAATATAAATAATTTTTCAATATTACATTTAATCATAAAAAGTCTTAATTTTTTAAAAATTAAATTTTAAAGAAAATAATAATTTAAATCATAAATGTTAAAGTTGTATTATAAATAATAATGACAATTAAAAGAGAAATAAAAAATTAAATAATAATTAGTATTTGTAAAATAATATAAATAATTTTTAAATATTATATTTAATTACAAAATTTCTTAATTTTTAAAAATTAAATTTTAAAAAAAATAATAATTTAAATCATAAATGCTAAGTTAGTATTGTAAATAATAATGATAATTAAAAGAGAAATAAAAAGTTAAATAATAATTAGTACAAAAGAGAATATTTATGATTGATTCTAATATCATAAATTAATGGTCAATTTTCTTTAAATTATTAGCCATCAATTACCTTTTTATTATTATTATTATTATTATTATTATTATTATTATTATTATTATTATCTTTTAAATTATTTATTATTATTATTATTATTATTAAGGGTAACATGTGGTAAATAATATTTTTACATAAATAAATTTATAAAAAAATAATATAAATAATTTTTTAATATTAAATTTACTAATAAAAGGTCTTAATTTTTTAAAAATTAAATTTTAAAGAAAATAATAATTTAAATCATAAATGTTAAAGTACTATTGTAAATAACAATGATAATTAAAAGAGTTAATTAGTATTTATAAAATAATATAAATAATTTTTAAATATTACATTTAATTATAAAATGTTTTAATTTTTTAAAAATTAAATTTTAAAAAAAATAATAATTTAAATTATAAATGTTAAGGTATTATGGTAAATAATAATGATAATTAAAAGAGAAACAAAAAAAAATTAAATAATAATTAGTAACAAGGAAAGTTTTTATGAAAGGTGACACGTGACAAACTTTTTAAAGAAAGTGTCACATATCATTTCCTTGGAAATACCACTTCATATATATATGTGTGTGTGTGTAATTTGGATGAGAGAGGTACAGGGAGAGATAAGGAGGTAGAAGGAGAGAAACCAATGGGGGATAGAAAGAAAGACAAGGAGAAAGAGACATAACATCCAAGAAGTATAGAAACAAAAAAGTAGACAAAGAAACAATGAGAGAAAGGGAGAGAAATGGGTTGGAGTGGAGGGAGAGAGAGAAAGAAAGAGAGAGAGAGGGAGAGATAGAAATAGGTGAGAGAAGGAGAGAAACCAGAAGGTAGAGAAAGAAACATCGAAAGAGGGAGAGGGTAATTTAGGAACTATAATATCTTTTCTCTCATCAAACTATTACAAAGAGCTTTGACTGATAAAATATTTTATTTGATTATTTATTGAAATAATTGCAAAAACTAAATAATCTAATTTTTGAGATAAAAAAAACCAAAATATTAATACAATAAAATTTAAAGAGGTACACAGTAATTTATCCTAGAAACGTGTTTGGTAGAAAGTTAAAAAATTTGCATTTGGTATAGGGTTAACAATAGTAATTTTTATCCTTATAACTTTTAATCTCATTAATGTTGTTTAAATATTTAAAAGAGACTATGTTAACTTTTAACCTTATTAATAACTATATCTTTTTAAGGAGTTAAATATTAACTTTGGGGAACTAGGTTAATAATTATCTTCTTTAAAAATTAAAACTTATAAGGGTAATATTTAATTCTTAATTTTTTAATCTTCTACTAAACACATTAACGAGTATTAATTTAGGCCTCCAAGGTTAACATTTAACCCATTCTTAAGAAGGTAAAAATATTAATGAAGTTAAAAATTTTTAACATAGTCTTTTTTAAGTATCCAAATAATATTAATGAATGATTAAAAGTTACAAGAGTAATAATTACCTCTTATTAATTTCGTGCCAAACATTTTTCCCTCTCTCTTTCTAGCATATGGACTCAAAGCTAAATTTCCTCCATCTCATAGTGGAAATAAGTTCGAATATGCCTCTCAACTTTTTTGAGAAATTCAAATGAACTCTTTTCTAATTTTTGGGTCAAATTAATCCCTATTTCTGTAAGTTTAAATTAATTCTATCATAATAAAATCCTTATATATTATAATAAAATATTATTTTTCTATTTTTTAATATTAAAAATTATTTATTATTTTAATTAAATTATAATTAAAGAAAAAAGAAATTTACATAATATTTAGAATGATGAATTCCACAAAATTTTATAGAATTCATTTCCAAATCTAAAAGTTTGTGTTTGGAAAAAAAAAATCAATTCTATCATTTGAATTATGTAGAATTGAATATAATTATCCCAAATTCCATCAAAGTAGGTGAATTTCTAAATAAATTCTACAAAATTTGGTACAAAAATTATTATGACAAAACTACTCATACTTAGACCCATATTTTCACCCCAATCTTCATATCACTGTTGACTGCCCATACTACCCATTTTTTCAAAAGAGGTCAGAAAGAACAATATAACACTGGTAGGCAACTGATGATATGACACAAATTTTTAAAATCTTTATCCCACAACTAAAATTATAAATAACATGTATGAACAAAATTCTTATAGTATCAAATAAAGGCAGCAAGTTAAAAAAATATACAAGATTATTAAGGTAAGTAACATAAATATAATTATGAATTTATTATTTATTTTATAAGATTAACATGTCAAGATAATTTAGAAAATAAATGTAAATGAATTTTTAGTTCTACATTTATTCAAAAATAAAATTTTATGAAATTCAATGCAACGATATGATTTAAGTTTCAGTATACTTACATGAAAATTTATTTGCAAATGAATTCTATCCTTTTGAATTCAAGCGGGTGTTAATAACATGAATTACAAATCCATAAACTAAGAACATGAATAAAAAACCCAACAGCTATATCAACGCAAGAATGCCTTTTTCCCCCTCCTTCTTCTTCTCTACAACATTTACTAAATCTCCGTCGACGCCATAGTTTAGAGTTGGGAGAGACAAAGAAATGGGTCAACAAGGAAGTTCGATTCCTGTCTAGCTCTGTGCTGTCAAACCCATCCAATACTGGGGCATTGACTCAAATAGGTTCAACTCCAGTACTGATTGAAATATCGTGAGTCAAATAGGAGATGCAAACAAGTTGTTTGATAAAATTCCTGACAGAGACTCTATTTCTTGAAATTCTATAATGTCGGGTTATTTCCGCAATAGGAAGCCTGAGGAGATTCTGTTTCTTGTGGCGCTCTTGGTTATGTCAAATTGGCTTTTCAGTTACATTGGCTTCGTGAACAAAATTATTTTAGAAGTGATACATCAATTGATTTAGTTAAATGGGCTTGCGGTGATATATGCAGAGCTAGTATTTTTGAGGTTGATTATCCCAAATCAAAACTCAAATCCAAACTTGTTTTGCTTTAATGGAATGATATACGGTTATTAATAAAATCCAGATATGCAGGCGTTTTATTAATACTTGTTCTTGTTTTACTAGTCATTTTATATAATTTTTTAATGAAAATTATTTTTCTAATAAAATTATAAATTTTTATATTTATTTAACCACAATGAACTAATATATATCTATATATTTAAAAAACTTATCAAATTTTAAAAAATGACCGACTGTTTTAAGATGTAAAAATCATTTTTCTTTAGGCTATTAGTAAAAAAAAGTCAAATTTTTGTGTGTTTATTAAATTTATCTAATCCTTTAAAATTTAATAAAAATTACTAAAAATTCAAATTTTGTAAAAGTTTTAACCACTTTTACATCACTTGACCTTCTAATTCATCTGAAAAATGATTATAATTTTTATAAAATTTAAATTTTTAATCACTTTTACTAAATTTTAAAGGATTGGATAAATTTATCAAATAATTTGACTTCTTTTATCAATAGCCATTTTTCTTTTGAATAAGAAAATATTTTTCGTTGATTAATTTTTATAAATATCCAAACGCCAAAAAATATAGAAAATAATTTTCTAAAAATATTTTATACAAAATAAATAGAGTTAAATAATTGTTTTTTTAGTTAGTGTGTTCTTAATGTTTTTATTTTTTTTTAATTTATATTTTGATTAAAATAATTAATTAATTATAATATATAAAAATATAAAAATTAATATTTTATTAATAAAAAATGAAAAAAAAAATTATTTTAATTTCTTCAAAGTAGAAAGTGTGGGATTTGTTTGGCCTAATGAACTTATTTTAACCTCTTAAAGAAGTAATAAGGGGAAATTTGAACTTTATTCCATCTCACGGTTTGCTACGCCGGTCTAGAATTATGGAAGCTGTGGATTTGATTTCAAGCTGAGTAATTAAATTAATTTTTTTAATTAAATCAAACTTTTTCTTAAAAAAAATAATAAATCAAACTATATTAAGAAATTGAATCAGAATTCAACTTATTATAAACTAAAATGAATAAAACTAAAAATTGAAATACTTTATTTTAACTCAATTTATTTTTTTATTAAAAATATTTTTTTTATTTTATATATATAATATTTAAATAAAAAATATAAATATATAAATTTTTATCAAGTTTATTATTTTAATTAAAAAAAAACAAACTGTATAAATTAAACATTTAAAAACTTTACATTAAATTAAACTTTTAAATAAACTAAACCAATAAATTTGATTCATATTTTCAATTAAAATCAAAATTTGCTCAAACTAGCCACTAATACTCATTTTATGATAGGGATGACAACGTATAAGATATCAGCGAAAATCACTATACTCAATTCAAATTCGATTAATATTTTTAAAATTAAACTCATTCTAAATCCGATTAAAATTTATTTTCAATTATTCTTAAACTTCATTATTATTACCCTAAAAATAATTAAACTAATTTAATTTTTATATTTTAATTAATAATTTATATAAAAAATTATTTTTATTAATAATTTATATTTTAAAAATTTAATAATTTCATAAAATATTTTAATTTTATTTTAAAAAAAATAAAAAATATAAAATTTTTTAAATATTATTATAACAAACATATATTTTATATTTAATTAAATATTTATATAAATAAATTTAATTAATATATACCCAATATAAAAAATTAAATTCAATCTAAATTTATTATAAATATTAAATTTTAAATTCAAAACGTCTCAAAGCCTAATTATATACTGTCAAACTCATTCTATTTAAAATTCGGTTAAATCACATATCATGAAAACTAGCGCCGTTGTCATCCCTATCACAGGACAAAACTTGGGCACATGGTACTTTTTATTGTAATAAAATATTATAATTTATTTGGATGGAAATTGATGAACACGTGGCTAATTATTATAGGGTGTTAAAAAGGTATTTCCAAAGGAAAAAGAAATTCTTTGCAGTGTTTTCTAAAGAATGGTGGTCTAATTGTCCCAAAGCATCAATGGCCTTTATTTTTTAAATTTTCTAGTAATACTCTTGGGGAATTCTGTTTGGAACGAAGAGGAATTCAACCTTTTTCATCTGCCCTTCGGCAAGTGTATAGTGTGTCTCCTTTCCTTTGAGACTCGTAGAAAAAGAAATAAAGAAAGAAAAAGTGTAGTATGGGAGAAAGTTTATAAACGGCAAGAACAAGAGATAGGTGGCTCTGGGAATTTCTCCAAGTTATGGCAAAAAGCTTTGATGTCCTTTATCTGCATGCATCTTCTCTATAATGTCCCTTAAATTTTAAGTTATAGTTTCAATATGCTAGAAATCAGTTTACGTTTGGGCCTTTACCCTTTATTTTCTCGCTCTAGAGTTAGTGTTTCCTTAATGCATTGAAAAGCTTTTTCCATATTCTGCTTATCTATATATCTTGCTGCAATAATAGGCCAATCCATTTGGAGTTGCAGTCTTCTGTTTTTCACTACATCTTTTAGCATCGCTTCAGCCTTTTCAATTAATCCCTTCTGACAATAATCAATAAGAAGGACATTCGGAACTCTGAAATCATAATACTAGCAAGATGACTCTCACTCTTGTAGCAATTTCTCAACTTCTTCAAGCTCCCCAAGTTTGACTAGAGAACCCAGCATGGATATATAATCTCTGTTGACTTGCTTCTTACAATTGGCTTTTGCAGGACCCCATAACCTCATCATGTCATCTTTATTGTCAAGACTTGCATAAAGTGAAATCAAATGATTGTAACCTGGTCCATGAAATGAAGCTGTAGCTGTAGCAGAAAATAAAGGTTTGGGTCTTGTGTGAGGTTCTATGCATGAAATGCAACTGTAGTTGTGTCAGGGTATTGGAGATTTCTTCGCTTTGTCTTTTTCAATTATTTCCTATGCGCATTTCTTTCAAGCACTGGACTTCAGACAAGAGAAGGATTATTCTGGCCTTAAAATAAAAGTTTTGGACTTATTTGGACCTAAACTTCCTTGCCCCAAAGTTAAGGGGCGAATTTGACCTCTTTCCGAGTAAGTATTCTCTTGTGTTTAATTTCTTTATTTTTTGCTTTACAGCTCCACAAAACCTTCAGATCAATAAAGAAGTGTGAAGGAAACCTCCGGAAAATTTCTGCAGATCTTCTTTGAAAGCTAAAAATTGAAGTTTCCGGGGAACACCGTCGGAACTTGCACATGAATTCATCTTTAGTCTTGACCCACTTAGACTCTTGCTGTCCCTGTCCTCTCACTGTGTCTTCCTTGGAAACACTAAAACGGAGGGCTCTCTTATAGTTGTGGTGGTGCTTCTTCTTTCAATTTTACTTCTGCTGTGGGTATATCTTGGAGAGATCTGGTTTCATCATTTAAGTTTTCTGGTGCTTTTTCTTTCAGGGTTTTCTAGATCAATGGATGATGTTTTTTATTTTCCTTATGATCCATCACAACCTGTGAACTTTTCTTCATCTTCTAGTTTTATTTCATCTTCTTATGAATTTAATGACTCAATTAGTCAAAGCATGTCCATCTCATCTTCTTATGCATCAAATCGTTTGACCAGCCAAAACATATCCACCTTCTCAGGCTCTGAAGCCAGGCCTAGTCAGAACACATCCACTGCATTTTCTTGTACATCAAATCGTTTGATCAGCCAAAACACATCCTCCCCCTTAGTCTCTGAGGTGAGTCCTAGTCTTGAGTTGATTAGTTTACCTCAGCTTAGCTCCAATTTGGAGCAGCCCTTGATCGATTATAATGCTGCTGAAATTGTTGTTGAGGGAATCCCTGTTAGCATTAATCGGGGTTTTCTAGCGGAAAAGAGAAGTTTTTTCCATGAAATTTTTGAGCGAGGAAAGGGTTATTTGGAAAATGATGGGAAACCAAAGTATCTTTTGAGTGATCTGTTACCTTTTGCAAAGGTTGGATATGAAGCATTCCAGTTTTTCTTGAGCTGCTTGTATACTGGAGAACTCCATCCTCCTCCGTTGGAGGGATCAACTTGTGTTGATAAAGAATGTGGTCATGATGCCTGTGGACCTGCAATTGATTTTACAGTGCATTTGATGCATGCCTCATCCATATTCAATTTACCAGAGCTGGTTGTACATTTCCAGGTCAGTTCCGTGTAATTCTGTACTGAGATAAGAATTTAATGGTGTATTTGCAATGCATGATGGTTAATTTATTTGCTTCTGGTTTGGTGCTAGTTTACGAACTGAATTTATAACTGCTGTTCAATATTTCTGTTGTGCTTACGAGACTTTGAATAAATTCCATATTATATATATTGTTGTAATTTGATATTCTATGTGTTTGCAGAGACGCCTTGTTAACTTTGTTGATAAGGCTTATGTGGAGGATGTAATCCCAATACTTTTGGCTGCCTTCTATTGTCGATCAGATGAACTTGTAAATCAATGTGTGGATAGAATAGCAAGGTCAGATCTTGATAACATCTCAATAGAGAAGGAACTTCCCTATGAGCTTTCAAAGAGAATTGAACTTAGTCGTAAAGAGTCTATGTCCGATGATGAACAGGTGTCTGAGGCTGTGGTACGCTTGCATGAAAAGGCTATTAGGAGAATACACCGGGCATTAGACTGGGATGATATTGAACTAGTAAAGCTTCTCTTGTGGGACTCTAATGTAACACTGGATGATGCCAATTCTCTTCATTATGCTGTTGCGTACTGTGACAGCAAGATTGTACGCGAGTTGCTTCGCCTTGGTTATGCTGATGTCAACCATAGAAATTCACAAGGCTACACACCTCTTCACATTGCAGCAATGCGAAGAGAACCATCAATCATTGTGTCTCTCCTAATAAAAGGGGCTAGTGCTTCAGACTTAACATTTGATGGGCGAAGTGCTCTTAGCATCTGTCGAAGATTGACTAGCATAAAAAATTATAATGCTGAAACAGAGCAGGGTCAGGTAACAAATAAAGACCGACTATGCATTGATATTTTAGAGAGAGAAATGCCGAGAAACCCCATGGTTGATGATGCTTCCATCACTTCCCAAGATGCTGCAGATGATACTTTTGATTTGAATCTCTAGCCTGTTCGCTAAAGATGACGTATGTCTATCTTTGTTAGCAATGTGTACTACTACTCGGGTAGTAAACCAAGCTGTCTATTTGATTTGTTTATAAGACCAAGTTATGTTGTTTGATTTTCATTATCCAATTAAATTTGATTTCCTAGGAATCTAAGATACAAAATATGTGAGATTTATATATTTAATAGGTAGGTTTCACACATTCAGTATCTTGAATTTATAATGAATCAAATTTAAATAAAAAAAAATTCTATCAAAAAATAAACTCGTAACATGTCAAACTATCCTAGCATTAAGCCATTTACCCTAATAATATGGTTCGTCAAATGAACCAAATAATATTTAGTATCAATAGGATTCACTTGGAGATTCTCTCTTAAGATTTATTTGATATTATTATTAAAACTGTTATTGATAAAATTATTTTTTTAAATATATTAATTAGTGAGTATTAAAAAAATAATTTAAAATTAAATTTAATAAATTTTAATTGTTAGAACGTAAAAAAAATCTTTTTCAAATTACTTTTATAGTAATATTTAAAATGATACTTTTTTTCCTTAACAACAGTTTTAGTCTCAAATCCTTAATGCTAAACAAATACTCAATAGAATAGTTAGGAATAGTTTTGGGGTTCACACAGCAAAATTTTCTTTAGGAAACGTTTACCATTTTTCATAAAAATGATAGACACGCAAAAAAATTAGTTTTGGTGGCATTAAAGTCCGAATAAATAAATAAATAAATTTTTTCATAATTTACAAAATTTTTAAATAATTAAATAATATTTATTTAAAGATTATAAAAAAAAATTTTCATCAATATTTTTTGGTTATTATTGCATTTGAGCTTTCCTGCTAGCCCAAACGACATTGCACTTAGCCAGTATTAAACGGTTTGATAATATATTTTAAATTAATAGAATTTAAGTATTTAAGAAATATTAAATTTAAAATATTTAAAATATTAATTATTAATAAAAAATATAAAACTAAACCGATTTATTTTATTTAATAACATTAAAATTATTTCTAAAATTAAAAATTTTAAATTTTAATATTAAAAAAAATTTTAAATTGAGGATTAATTTAGACTTTTCACCTATTTGTTCTCGCTCTTGTGACTATTTGGTACGAGTAGCTCGAGTCCAGCTACTAACGGTGCCCCGTGCACGTTCTGATAATGATTCCCGCCATTTCCATTTTAAGCAGCACAGCTCGCCCAATCGAAGCAACGGTCATTTCAGGCCCCAGATCGTCCAAACCACAAAAGCCTCTCCTCCATCAAACCCTCAAATCCCTCTCCAAATCAGGCAAACTCGCCGAGGCTATTCGTCGGATCGAATCTTCATCGTCCAAGTTCACGGATCCTGAGACGTATACCTTCCTTCTACATGCTTGTATCTCCCATAAATCATTAGACTATGGACAAAGAATCTATCTGCAAGTCCTCTCTGAATGCCGAGAAGGTCACAACCTTATTCAAAATCCCACTTTAAAGAGCAAGCTCATTACCCTTTTCTCCATCTGTGGCCGTCTCGAAGTGGCACGCCATATTTTTGAAGATGGCCTTGAGAATCATGGGGCGCCCGAGTCGGTTTGGGTGGCAATGGCAATTGGGTATTCCAAAAATGAGCGTTTTAGAGAGGCTTTGCTTGTTTACATTGACATGTTGTGGCATAATATGCAACCGGGTAATTTCTCTTTTTCTGTGGCTTTGAAGGCGCGTGTCAATTGGAAAGATTCAAGGCTTGGTAGAGGGGTTCATGGTCAGGTGATAAAGTCTAGTGAAGAGCCTGATCCGGTGGTGAATAACGCTCTCTTAAGCTTGTATGCTCAATGTGGGTGTTCTGGTGAAGTGTTGAAGATGTTTGATGAAATGCCTCAAAGGAATGTTGTTTCCTGGAATTCTTTGATCGGAGGTTTTGCTAAGCAAGATCAATTGTTTGAGGCACTGGATGTGTTTAGAAAAATGCAGAGTGAGGGAACGGGATTTAATTGGGTTACCATTACAACAATTTTGCCAATTTGCGCACGATTGACAACTCTTCATAGTGGAAAAGAGTTGCCTGCACAAATAGTTAAACCAGCAAAAAGACCAGATGTCCTAGTGTTAAATGCACTTATTGACATGTACGTTAAATGTGGAATGTTTGATTATGGCAGGAGACTGTTTAATGGAATGAGTAGCAAGGACTTGGCAACTTGGAATGCTTTGTTGACTGGATACGCAATCAATGGGCGCATGAGATAAGCAAGGGAATTGTTTGATGAAATGGTTTCATCTGGCTTGAGACCAGATGAGGTTACCTTCATTGCATTGTTATCAGGTTACAGCCGTGCTGGGCTTACAGAAGATGGGATGAAATTGTTTGATAAAATGGGCGTAGATTTTGGGGTCTCACCATTTTTACAGCATTATGCTTGTTTGGTAGATATCCTGGGTAGTGCTGGAAGAATTGAGGAGGTAATGGATGTCTATCACCGATCAGTTTACATCCAACAAGTAAACCAAACACTTCCCAAGTCTACTTGCTCCATACCAAACAAGTTAGGAATGAAAAGTAGAATCCATTGCAAATAACAAAGAGAGACGTATATCATCTTTAAAAAGGGTTACAGATTCAAATCAAAAGTATCATCTACAGCATCTTGGGAAGTGAAAGCATCTCCAGCCAAGAGGTTTCTCCGCATCGCACCCTCTAAAATATCAATGCATAGTCGGTCTTTATTTGTTTCCTGACTCAGATCTATTTTAGCATGATAATCTTTTTTCCTAGTCAATCTTTGGCAGATGTTAAGAGCACTTCGCCCATCCAATGTTAAGTCTGAAACACAAGCCCCTTTTCCCAGGAGAGACACAATAATTGATGGTTCTCTTCGGATTGCTGCAATGTGAAGAGCTGTGTAACCTTGTGAATTTCTAAGGTTGGCATCAACGAGACCAAGGTCAAGCACGTCGGACACAACCTTGCAGTCACTGTATGCAACAACATGATGAAGAGAATTGGCATTGACTGATGTTACATCAGATTCAATAAGGAAAAGTCGTACCAGATCAACATCATCCAAGTCTAATGCCTTACGTATTCTCCTAACAGCATCAGAGATCTGTTTATCGTCATGCATAGGCTCTTTAAGACTAAGTTCAGTTCTCTCTGGAAGAACATTAGGAGGTGCCTTCTCCATTGCCATGTTATCTGACCTTGATATTCTATCTACACACTTATATTCAAGTTCAACTGATAGACATTGGACGGCAGCCAGAAATATTGGGCTTACATCCTCCACATAAGCCATATCAACAAAGTTAGCAAGGCGTCTCTGCAAACATATAGGATATCAAATTACAACAACTTAATATGGAATCTAGTCAAAGGCAGCTCAACACATGAATATAATCAAGGACCCTAAACCAAATCATTGTTGTTCTCAGATTCATCTAATGAAGCCTCCATGAGGAAAGAACATACCATAATGAATTAACAAAATTAGGACTCAGAGGGTAGAAAATTTCAGTCCTTAAAAGTCTTGTTGCTGCAACAGGAATAAATTAATTAATTAACCATCATGCATTGCGAACACACCATTAAATTCTTATACCAGTATAGAATTAAACATTACAAGCAAGGAACTGACCTGGAAAAATACAACCAACTCTGGTACATTGAATATGGATGAGGCATACATCAAATCCACTGCAAAATCAATTGCAGGTCCACAAGCATCATGAGCACATTGATTATCAACACAAGTTGATACCTCCAACAGAGGTGGATAGAGTTTTCCAATATACAAGTAGCTCAAGAAGACCAGGAAGGCTTCATATCCAACCTTTCCAAAAGGTAACAAATCACTCAATAGATAATTTGGTTTCCGATCCTTTTCCAAACACCCCTTTTCTTGCTTAAAAAATTCATTGAAAAAACTGTTCCTTTCGTCTAGAAAACCCTGATTAATGCCAACAGGGATTCCCTCAACAAGAATTTCAGCATCATGATAATCCAAACTGTTATCGATCAGGACCTGCTCCAAATTGGACATAAACTGAGGTAAACTAATCTCCTCAAGACTAAGACTCACCTCACAGACCGAGGGGGAGGATATGTTTCGGCTTACCGCAGTGGATATGGATCGACAAGGCCATGCCTAGTATGAGGAGGTGGATATGCTTTGACTAATTGAGTAATCAAATTCAAAGGAAGATGAAGTAAACCTAGAAGATGATGAAGTAAAGTTCACTGGTGCTGATGGCTCGTCAGCAAAATAAAAATAAGCCATTGATCTAGAAAACCCAGAAAGAAAAAACACCGAAAAACTTTAAATGATGAAATCCGATCTTTCCAAGATATACCTACAGCAGAAGTAAAACCGTAACAAGAAAGTAGAAGTATCTTTTGTTTTAGTGATTCCAAGGAAGAGAGAAAGGGAAGACAGTGACAGCCAAAGTCTAAGTGGTATTGATGAATTCATGTGCACTTTCTAACTGTGTTGCCCGAAACTTCAATTTTTTGCTTTCAAAGATGATATGTAGAAATTTTCTGGATGTTTTCTTCTCACATCATTATTGACCTAAATTTTATGCGGAGCTCTAAAGAGAAAAACAAAGGAAATGAGACGCACTCTTGAGAATACTATTCCTTTCCTAACATCAATTTCCAATAGAAAAAATATAATTTTATGCAAAGAAAACTACTTAAAGCTGAGGAAAAGTGAAATATGACCTTTTGTTTTTAAGAAAATTAATTTGCTTATAGAAAATATTTTTCATAAAAATTATTAAATTTTAATTTTTTCTCATAAAAATTACGGTAACTGAAAGTTAAAAAATTTCATATTAATTTTTTGATTTATTAATTAATTTATAAATAAAAAATTTCATATTAATTTTTTGATTTATTAATTAATTTATAAATAAAATAACCTTATTTTGTTAGAATTTATTTAAAAAAAATTAAGATGGATAAGATGATTTAACTATCTCATTGTTTGTTAAATTCCTCTCATTTCTCTATTTTTAATTCACCAATAACTATGATTAAATAATTTTATTTATAAAATAATTGATAAATCAATAGATTAATTTAAAAATTTTTAATTTTCGATCACGATAACTTTTATGAAATTAAATTAAAGTCCGATAAATTTTATAAAAAAAATTAAAATTTAATAATTTTTATAAAAATACTCATAAAAGTAAATAATCGTATTTGATAACTACCATTTTGTTTTAACTAGAAAGAGTGGGGCTTTGCCTTTCTCTATAAACTCCATCTTTCTTCATCGGTTTTTTTTTTCCCCCTCTCATTCTTCCTTTAGATCTTCTTTTTGGATAGTTATTAGTGTGTTTTTCGCCAATGATTACCCCAAATTGTTTTCTTTTGTTGTTTTCTGTTTTTTTTTTTTCTTAATTTTGTATCTGTTTAGAACATATATAAATTTATCTCTTTAAATTAGTACTCATTAAAAAAGAATAAGAGGTTTTCTTCTTAATATTAAAATCCTACTCTCTCATTATTAAGAGAGTTTCTTTCTCCCATTAATAGGACTTTTTATATATATATAATGTTTGATGGAGCTTTCTTTCCATGGCGTAAGTAGAGTTATTAAATTCATATTAATTCGTTTGGTTGATTTGATTAATCGATAACTTGGGCACTAAACATTGAACTAAACAAAGAATTGATATGTTAAAATGATTGAAAGAGAGGTTTGAGGTATTAGGTAGAGACATGGTATCATTGGAGATCGATCCATTGAATTCATTAGATGAAAGATCGAGTTGAACTAAATAATCTAATTTTGGCTGAATCCCCTTTGAAATTTCACTGAAGAATTTATTTTATGCTAAAATTAGCCTCTGTAACTGCTTGTAATTATTTTGTACTAAAATTTATTTCCTTTGATTTGTATGATTAATAATGATGATTTGAATGATTTGGATGAATGTGCATCTAAATATTATTTTTATTTCTTGATTTGTATAATTTGGATGAGGGAGGGACGGGGAGAGAGATAAGGAGGTAGAGAGAGAGAAACCAATGGGGGATAGAAGGAAACATGGTGAGAGATGAGGAGAGAGAGAGAAAAACATCCAAGAAGTATAGAAACATAGAAGTAAAGAAAGAAATAGGGAGAGAAAAAGAAACAATGAGAGAAAGGGAGAGAAATGTTTGGGGGGAGGGGGGAGGAGAGAGACAAAGAGAGAGAGAGATAGTAATAGGTGAGAGAAGGAGAGAAACAAGAAGGTGGAGAAAGAAACATTGAAAGAGAGGGAGGGTAATTTAAGAACTATAATATCTTTTCTCTCATCAAATTATTACAAAAAGCTTTCATTAATAAAACATTTTATTTGATTATTAACCGAAATAATTGCAAAAACTAAGTAATTTAATTTATAAGATAAAAAAAAATCAAAATATTAATACAATAAAACTTAAAGAGGTAAATAATAATTTATCTTAAGAATGTGATTGGTAGAAGGTTAAAAAATTAGCGTTTGATATGAAGTTAATAAGGGGTAATTTTTACTTTTATAATTTTTAACTCTTCATTAATATTATTTAAATACTTAAACAAACTAAATTAACTTTGAACTTCATTAATAATTATGTCTTTTTAAAGAGTTAAATGTACGAAGTTAATAATTACCTTTTTTAAAAGTTAAAACTTAAAAGAGTAACATTTAATCTTTAATTTTTTACCCTTATACTATATTAACAAATATTAATCTAGACCCCAAGATTAACATTTAACGCTCCTTCAAGAAGGCATAAATATTAATAAAGTTAAAAATTAACTTAGTTTTTTTTAATTATTCAAATAATATTAATGAGTGATTAAAAGTTACAAGAACAATAATTATCTCTTATTAATCTCACACCAAACACTCTCTGAGTTATGAGTTTTCCCTCTCTCTTTATAGTATATGGACTCAAAGCTAAATTTCCTCCATCTCACAGTGGAAATAAGTTCGAATATGCCCCTCAATTTTTTAGAGAAATACAAAGGAACTCTTTTCTAATTTTTGGGTCAAATTAATCCCTATTTCTGTAAGTTTAAATTAATTCTATCATAATAAAATCCTTATAAATTATAATAAAATATTATTTTTCTATTTTAAATATTAAAAATTACTTATTATTTTAATTAAAATATAATTAAAAAAAATTTACATAGTGTCTTGGAAAATAAATCTTTAATTCTGCATTTATTCCAAATATGATTTCTAAGCGAAGTTTAACTCCAATATATGATTTAAATTTCAGCATACCACACATGAAATTTCATCTGCAAATGATTTATCATTTTGAATTCAAGCAGTGTTAAGAACATGAATTACAAATCCATAAACTAAGAATATGAATAACAAAACCCAGCAACTAATAACAACCTCAACAACTAGATCAATCGCAAGAATGTTTTCTTCTTCTTCTTCTTCTCTACAGTAATATTTACTAATTCTCCGTCGACATATGGTTTGGGAGTTGGGAGAGATAAAAGAAATGGAGTCAACAAGGAAGTT